>NW_027077995.1:300000-491000 GCF_963930625.1 Muntiacus reevesi | reverse complement strand
ATGATTCCAATGTGATTCCCACGTGATTGACACGTGATTCCCACGTGATTCCCACGTGATACACACGTGATTGACAGGTGATTCCCACGTGATTCCCACGTGATTCCCACGTGATTGACACGTGATTACCACGTGAAACCACGTGATTCCCACGTGATACCCACGTGATTGACACATGATTCCCACGTGATTCACACGTGATTGACACGTGATTCCCACGTGATTCCCTCGTGATTCCCACGTGATTGACACGTAATTCCCACGTGATTCCCACGTGATTCCCACGTGTTTCCCACGAGATTGACACGTGATTCCCACGTGATTCCCACGTGATTGACAGGTGATTCCCACGGGATTCCCACGTGATTGACACGTTATTCCCAAGTGATTCCCACGTGATTCACTCGTGATTGACACGTGACTTCCACATGATTCCCACGTGATGGACACGTGATTCCCAAGTGATTATCACGTGATTAACATGTGATTCCCACGTGATACCCAAGTGACTCCCACGTGATTCCCACGTGATTGACACGTGATTCCCACGTGATTCCCACGTGATTGACGCATGATTCCCACGTGATTCCCACGTGATTGCCACATGATTGACACGTGACTCCCACGTGATTCCCACGTGATTGACACGTGATTCCCACGTGATTCCCACGTGATTTCCACGTGATTGACACGTGATTCCCACGTGATGCCCACGTGATTGACACGTGATTCCCACGTGAATGATACGTAGTTCCCACGGGATTCCCACGTGATTCCCACGTGATTCCCACGTGATTGACACGTGATTCCCACGTGATTCCCACGTGATTGACACGTGATTCCCACGTGATTTCCACGTGATTCCAACGTGATTGACACGTGATTCCCAAATGATTCCCACGTGATTTCCACGTGATTCACTCGTGATTGACACGTGATTCCCACATGATTCCCACGTGATTGACACGTGATTCCCCGGTGATTCCCACGTGATTGACACGTGATTCCCACGTGATTCCCACGTGATTGACAAGTGATTGACACGTGATTCCCACGTGAATCTCACGTGATTCCCACGTGATTTCCACATGAATGACACGTGATTCCCATGTGATTCCCACGTGATACCCACGTGATTGACACGTGACTCCCAGGTGATTCCAACGTGATTCCCTCGTGATCCCCACGTGATGCGCACGTGATGCCCACGTGATTGATACGTGATTCCCACGTGATTGACACGTGATTCCCAAGTGATTCCCACGTGATTGACACGTGATTCCCTCGTGATTCCCAAGTGATTGACACGTGAATCCCTCGTGATTTCCACATGAATGACACGTGATTACCACGTGATTCCCACGTGATTCCCACGTGATACCCCCGTGACTGACACGTGACTCCCACGTGATTCCAACGTGATTCCCTCGTGATCCCCACGTGATTGACACGTGGTTCCCACGTTATTTCCACGTGATTCCCACGTGATACCCACGTGATTGACACGTGATTACCACGTGATTCCCACGTGATTCCCACGTGATACCCACGTGACTGACACGTGACTCCCACGTGATTCCAACGTGATTCCCTCGTGATCCCCACGTGATTGACACGTGGTTCCCACGTTACTCCCCCGTGATTCCCACGTGATTGACAGGTGATTCCCTCGTGAGTCTCATGTTATTGACACGTGATTCGCTCGTGATTCCAACGTGACTCCCTCGTGATTCCCACGTTATTGACACGTGATTCCCACGTTATTCCCACGTGATTCCCACGTGATACCCACGTGATTGACACGTGATTCCCACGTGATTGATATGTGATTCCAACGTGATTGACACGTGATTCCCACGTGACTGACACGTGAGTCCCACGTGATTCCCAGGTGATTCCCACGTGATTACCACGTGATTGACAGGTGATTCCCAAGTGATTCCCGTGTGATTCCCTCGTGATTGACACGTGATTCCCACTTGATTCTCACGTGATTGACACGTGATTCCCACGTGATTCCACGTGATTGACACGTGATTCCCAAGTGATTCCCACGTGATTCCCACGTGATTCCCACGTGATTCTCACATGATTTCCACGTGATTGACACCTGATTCCCACGTGATTTCCACGTGATTGACACGTGATTCCCACGTGAATGATACGTAGTTCCCACGGGATTCCCACGTGATTCCCACGTGATTCCCACGTGATTGACACGTGATTCCCATGTGATTCCCACGTGATTGACACGTGATTCCCACGTGATTTCCACGTGATTCCAACGTGATTGACACGTGATTCCCAAATGATTCCCACGTGATTCCCACGTGATTCACTCGTGATTGACACGTGATTCCCACATGATTCCCACGTGATTGACACGTGATTCCCCGGTGATTCCCACGTGATTGACACGTGATTCCCACGTGATTCCCACGTGATTCTCACATGATTGACACGTTACTCCCACGTGATTCCCACGTGATTGACATGTGATTCCCAAGTGATTCCCGTGTGATTCCCACGTGATTGACACGTGATTCCCACGTGATTCCCACGTGATTGACACGTAATTCCCACTTGATTCTCACGTGATTGACACGTGATTCCCACATGATTCCACGTGATTGACACGTGATTCTCATGTGATTCCCACGTGATTCCCACTTGATTCCCACGTGATTCTCACGTGATTCCCACGTGACTGACACGTGATTCCAAAGTGATTCCCACGTGATACCCACGTGATTGACACGTGATTAGCACGTGATTTCAACGTGTTTCCCACGTGATCCCCACGTGATGCGCACGTGATTCCCACGTGATTGACACGTGATTCCCACGTGATTCCCACGTGATTGACACGTGATTCCCACGTGATTCCCACGTGATATCCACGTGATTGACACATGATTCCCAGGCGATTCCCACGTGATTCCCACGTGATTGACACATGATTCCTATGTGATTCCCACGTGATTGCCACGTGATTCCCACGTGATTCCCACGTGAATTACAGGTGATTCCCATGTGATTCCCATGTGATTCCCACGTGATTGACACGTGATTTCCACGTGATTCCCACGTGATTGATACGTGATTCCCACGTTATTCTCACATGATGGACAAGTGATTCCCACGTGATTCCCATGTGATTCCCACGTGATTCCCTCGTGATACACACGTGATTGACCCGTGAATCGCACGTGATTCCCACGTTATTCACATGTGATTCCCTCGTGATTCCCACGCGATTCCCACGTGATTGACACGTGATTCCCACGTGATTGACACGTGATTCCCACGTGATTCCCACGTGATTCCCACGTGATTGACACGTGATTCCCACGTGATACCCACGTGATTGACACGTGATTCCCACGTGAGTCCCACGTGATTCCTACGTGATTCCCACGTGATATCCACGTGATTGACACGTGATTCCCAGGCGATTCCCACGTGATTCCCACGTGATTGACACGTGATTCCTACATGATTCCCACTTGATTGACACGTGATTCCCACGTGATTCCCACGTGAATTACAGGTGATTCCCACACATTCCCATGTGATTCCCACGTGATTGACACGTGATTTCCACGTGATTCCCACGTGATTGATACGTGATTCCCACGTGATGCCCACGTGATGGACAAGTGATTCCCACGTCATTCCCACGTGATTCCCACGTGATTTACACGTGATTCCTACGTGATTCCCATGTGATTGACGCATGATTCCCACGTGATTCCCATGTGATTCCCACGTGATTCCCTCGTGATACACACGTGATTGACCCGTGAATCGCACGTGATTCCCACGTTGTTCACATGTGATTCCCTCGTGATTCCCACGCGATTCCCACGTGATTGACACGTGATTCCCACGTGATTGACACGTGATTCCCACCGGATTCCCACGTGATTCCCACGTGATTGACACGTGATTCCCACGTGATACCCACGTGATTGACACGTGATTCCCACGTGATTCCCACGTGAGGCCCACGTGATTCCTACGTGATTCCCACGTGATTGACACTTGATTCCCAAGTGATTCCCGTGTGATTCCCACGTGATTGACACGTAATTCCCAAGTGATTCCCATGTGATTCCCACATGATTGACACATCATTCCCAAGTGATTCCCATGTGATTCCCACGTAATTGACACGTGATTACCACGTGATTCCCATGCGATTCCCACGTGATTGACACGTGATTCCCACGTGATTCCCACGTGATTGATACGTGATTCCCACGTTATTCCCACGTGATGAACAAGTGATTCTTACGTGATTCCCACGTGATTCCCACGTGATTGACACGTGATACCCACATGATTCCAATGTGATTCCCACGTGATTGACACGTGATTCCCACGTGATTCCCACGTGATACACACGTGATTGACAGGTGATTCCCACGTGATTCCCACGTGATTCCCACGTGATTGACACGTGATTACCACGTGAAACCACGTGATTCCCACGTGATACCCACGTGATTGACACGTGATTCCCACGTGATTCACACGTGATTGACACGTGATTCCCACGTGATTCCCTCGTGATTCCCACGTGATTGACACGTAATTCCCACGTGATTCTCACGTGATTCCCACGTGTTTCCCACGAGATTGACACGTGATTCCCACGTGATTCCCACGTGATTGACAGGTGATTCCCACGTGATTCCCACGTGATTGACACGTTATTCCCAAGTGATTCCCACGTGATTCACTCGTGATTGACACGTGACTTCCACATGATTCCCACGTGATGGACACGTGATTCCCAAGTGATTATCACGTGATTAACATGTGATTCCCACGTGATTCCCAAGTGACTCCCACGTGATTCCCACGTGATTGACACGTGATTCCCACGTGATTACCACGTGATTGACGCATGATTCCCACGTGATTCCCACGTGATTGCCACATGATTGACACGTGACTCCCACGTGATTCCCACGTGATTGACACGTGATTCCCACGTGATTCCCACGTGATTTCCACGTGATTGACACGTGATTCCCACGTGATGCCCACGTGATTGACACGTGATTCCCATGTGAATGATACGTAGTTCCCACGGGATTCCCACGTGATTCCCACGTGATTCCCACGTGATTGACACGTGATTCCCACGTGATTCCCACGTAATTGACACGTGATTCCCACGTGATTTCCACGTGATTCCAACGTGATTGACACGTGATTCCCAAATGATTCCCACGTGATTTCCACGTGATTCACTCGTGATTGACACGTGATTCCCACATGATTCCCACGTGATTGACACGTGATTCCCCGGTGATTCCCACGTGATTGACACGTGATTGACACGTGATTCCCACGTGAATCTCACGTGATTCCCACGTGATTTCCACATGAATGACACGTGATTCCCATGTGATTCCCACGTGATACCCACGTGATTGTCACGTGACTCCCAGGTGATTCCAACGTGATTCCCTCGTGATCCCCACGTGATGCGCACGTGATGCCCACGTGATTGATACGTGATTCCCACGTGATTGACACGTGATTCCCAAGTGATTCCCACGTGATTGACACGTGATTCCCTCGTGATTCCCAAGTGATTGACACGTGAATCCCTCGTGATTTCCACATGAATGACACGTGATTACCACGTGATTCCCACGTGATTCCCACGTGATTCCCACGTGATACCCCCGTGACTGACACGTGACTCCCACGTGATTCCAACGTGATTCCCTCGTGATCCCCACGTGATTGACACGTGGTTCCCACGTTATTCCCACGTGATTCCCACGTGATACCCACGTGATTGACACGTGATTACCACGTGATTCCCACGTGATTCCCACGTGATACCCACGTGACTGACACGTGACTCCCACGTGATTCCAACGTGATTCCCTCGTGATCCCCACGTGATTGACACGTGGTTCCCACGTTACTCCCCCGTGATTCCCACGTGATTGACAGGTGATTCCCTCGTGAGTCTCATGTTATTGACACGTGATTCGCTCGTGATTCCAACGTGACTCCCTCGTGATTCCCACGTTATTGACACGTGATTCCCACGTTATTCCCACGTGATTCCCACGTGATACCCACGTGATTGACACGTGATTCCCACGTGATTGACATGTGATTCCAACGTGATTGACACGTGATTCCCACGTGACTGACACGTGAGTCCCACGTGATTCCCAGGTGATTCCCACGTGATTACCACGTGATTGACAGGTGATTCCCAAGTGATTCCCGTGTGATTCCCTCGTGATTGACACGTGATTCCCACTTGATTCTCACGTGATTGACACGTGATTCCCACGTGATTCCACGTGATTGACACGTGATTCCCAAGTGATTCCCACGTGATTCCCACGTGATTCCCACGTGATTCTCACATGATTTCCACGTGATTGACACCTGATTCCCACGTGATTTCCACGTGATTGACACGTGATTCCCACGTGAATGATACGTAGTTCCCACGGGATTCCCACGTGATTCCCACGTGATTCCCACGTGATTGACACGTGATTCCCATGTGATTCCCACGTGATTGACACGTGATTCCCACGTGATTTCCACGTGATTCCAACGTGATTGACACGTGATTCCCAAATGATTCCCACGTGATTCCCACGTGATTCACTCGTGATTGACACGTGATTCCCACATGATTCCCACGTGATTGACACGTGATTCCCCGGTGATTCCCACGTGATTGACACGTGATTCCCCCGTGGTTCCCACGTGATTCCCACGTGATTCTCACATGATTGACACGTTAATCCCACGTGATTCCCACGTGATTGACATGTGATTCCCAAGTGATTCCCGTGTGATTCCCACGTGATTGACACGTGATTCCCACGTGATTTCCACGTGATTCCAACGTGATTGACACGTGATTCCCAAATGATTCCCACGTGATTTCCACGTGATTCACTCGTGATTGACACGTGATTCCCACATGATTCCCACGTGATTGACACGTGATTCCCCGGTGATTCCCACGTGATTGACACGTGATTCCCACGTGATTCCCACGTGATTGACAAGTGATTGACACGTGATTCCCACGTGAATCTCACGTGATTCCCACGTGATTTCCACATGAATGACACGTGATTCCCATGTGATTCCCACCGTGGGAAACATGTGGAATCACTTGTCAATCACATGGGAATCACGAGGGTGTCATGTGGGAATCACGTGGGAATCACGTGTCAATCACATGGGAATCACGTAGGAATCACGTGTCAATAATGTGGGAATCACGTGGGAATCACGGGTCATTCACGTGGGAATCACGAGGGAATCACGTGTCAATCACGTGGAAATCACGTAGGAATCACGTGGGAATCACCTGTGAATTACGTGTCAATCACATGGGAATCCCCTGGGAATCACCTGGGAATCACGTGTCAATCACGTGGGAATCACGTGGGAATCACATGGGAATCACGTGGAAATGAGGTGTGAATCACGTTAAAATTACGTGAGAATCACGTGGGAATCACGTGTCAATCGCGTGGGAATCACGTGGGTATCTCGCGTCAATCACGTGGGAATCACATGGGAATTCCGTGTCTATCACGTGAGAATCAGGTGGGAATCACGTGTGAAGCACGTGGGAATCAGGTGTCAATCACGTTGGAATCACGAGGGAATCACGTGAGAATGATGTGGGAATCACGTGGGAATCACGTGGGAATCATGCTTCAATCACGTGGGAATCACGTGTCGTTTACGTGAGAATCACGTGGGAATCACGTTTCAATCACCTGGGAATCACGTGGGATTCACGTGTCAATCACTTGTCAATCACGTGGGAATCACGTGGGAATCACGTGTCAATCACGTGGGATTTCCGTGGGAATCACGTGTCAATCACGTGGGAATCACCAGGGGATCACGTGGAAATCACGTGGGAATCACGTGTCAATCACGTGTCAATCACGTGGGAATCTCGTGGGAATCAGGTGGGAATCACGTGTAAATCACGTGGAATTCACGTGAGAATCACGTGGGAATCACGTGGGAATCATGTGTCAATCACGTGGGAATCACTTGGGAATCTCATGGGAATCACGTGTCAATCACGTGGGAATCACGTGGGAATCTCGTGGGAATCACGTGGGAATCAAGTGTGAATCACGTGAAAATCACGTGGGAATCACGTGTCAATCTCGTGGGAATCACGTGGGAATCACGTGACAATCATTTGGGAACCACGTGGGAATCACGTGGGAATCTCGAGTCCATCATGTGGGAATCACGTGGGAATCCCGTGGGAATCCCGTGGGAATCACATGTAAATCGCGTGGGAATCACGTGGGAATCACGTGGGAATCACGTGTCAATCGCGTGGGAATCACGTGGGAATCACCTGGGAATCACGTGTCAATCGCCTGGGAATCACGTGGGAATCACGTGGGAATCACGTGTCAATCACATGGGAATCACCTGGGAATCACCTGGGAATCACGTGGGAATCACGGGGGAATCACGTGGGAATCACGTGTCAATCACGTGGGAATCACGTGGGAATCAAGTGTCAATCGCGTGGGAATCATGTGTGAATCACGTGTGAATTACGTGTCAATCACATGGGAATCACCTGGGAATCACGTGTCAATCACGTGGGAATCACGTGGGAATCACATGGGAATCACGTGGAAATGCAGTGTGAATCACGTGAAAATTACGTGGGAATCACGTGGGAATCACGTGGGAATCACGTGTCAATCGCGTGGGAATCACGTGGGTATCACGCGTCAATCACGTGGGAATCACATGGGAATCACGTGTCAATCACGTGAGAATCACGTGGGAATCACGTATGAAGCACGTGGGAATCAGGTGTCAATCACGTTGGAATCACGTAAGAATCACGTGAGAATGATGTGGGAATCACGTGGGAATAACGTTTGAATCATGCGTCAATCACGTGGAATAACGTGTCATTCACGTGGGAATCACGTGGGAATCACATGTCAATCACGTGGGAATCACATGGGAATCACGTGTCAATCACTTGTCAATCACGTGGGAATCACGTGTCAATCACGTGTCAATCACGTGACATTCCCGTGGGAATCACGTGTCAATCACGTGGGAATCACGAGGGGATCACGTGGGAATCTCGGGGGAATCAGGTGGGAATCACGTGTCAATAACGTGGAATTCACGTGGGAATCACGTGGGAATCACGTGGGAATCACGTGTCAATCACGTGGGAATCACGTGGGAATCTCGTGGGAATCTCGTGGGAATCAGGTGGGAATCACGTGTGAATCACGTGGAATTCACGTGGGAATTACATGGGAATCCCGTGGGAATCACGTGTCAATCTCGTGGGAATCACGTGGGAATCACGTGGGAATCACCTGGGAATCACGTGTCTATCACGTGGGAATCACGTGGGAATCACGTGTCAATCATGTGGGAATCAGGTGGGAATCACGTGGGAATCACCTGGGAATCACGTGTCAATATCGTGGGTATCACGTGTGAATCACGTGTGAATTACGTGTCAATCACATGGGAATCACCTGGGAATCACCTGGGAATCACGTGTCAATCACGTGGGAATCACGTGGGAATCACATGGGAATCACGTGGAAATGAAGTGTGAATCACGTGAAAATTACGTGGAAATCACGTGGGAATCACGTGGGAATCACGTGTCAATTGCGTGGGAATCACGTGGGTATCACGCGTCAATCACGTGGTTATCACGTGGGAATCACATGGGAATCACGTGGGAATCACGTGACATTCACGTGGGAATCATGTGGGAATCACGTGTCAATCACGTGGGAATCCCGTGGAAATTACGTGGGAATCACGTGTCATTCACGTGGGAATAACGTGGAAATCAAGTGTCAATCACGTGGGAATCACCTGGGAATCACGTGGGAATCATGTGTCAATCAAGTGGGTATCACGTGGGAATCACGTGGGAATCACGTGACAATCACGTGGGAAACACGTGGAATCACTTGTCAATCACATGGGAATCACGAGGGTGTCATGTGGGAATCACGTGGGAATCACGTGTCAATCACATGGGAATCACGTAGGAATCATGTGTCAATCACGTGGGAATCACGTGGGAATCACGGGTCATTCACGTGGCAATCACGAGGGAATCACGTGTCAATCACGTTTGAACCACGTGTCAATCACGTGGGAATCACGTGTGAATTACGTGTCAATCACATGGGAATCACCTGGGAATCACCTGGGAATCACGTGTCAATCACGTGGGTATCACGTGGGAATCACATGGCAATCACGTGGAAATGAAGTGTGAATCACGTGAAAATTACGTGGGAATCACGTGGGAATCATGTGGAAATCACGTGGGAATCACGTGGGAAGTACGTGGGAATCACGTGGAAATCACGTGTCAATCACGTGGGAATCACGTGGGAATCATGTGGAAATCACTTGTGAATCACGAGTCAATCACGTGGGAATCACGATGGAATAACGTGGGAATCACGAGGGAATCACGTTTGAATCACGTGTCAATCACGTGGGAATCACGGGGGAATCACTTGTGAATCACATGTCAATCTCTTTGGGAATCAAGTGGGAATCACGTGGGAATAACGTGGCAACCACGTGCGAATCACATGGGAATCAAGCATCAATCACGTGGGAATCACGTGGGAGTCACGTGGGAATCTCCTGAGAAACACGTGGTAATCACGTGGGAATCACGTGGGAATCACGTGTCAATCACGTGGGAATCAGGTGGTAATCATGCGTCAATCACGTGTCATTCACGTGGGAATCACGTGGGAATCACATGGGAATCATGCGTCAATCAAGTGGGAATGACGTGGAAGTCACGTGGGAATCACGTGGGAATCACGTGAGAATCACATGGGAATCACGTGTCAATCACGTGGGAGTCACGTGGGAGTCACATGGGAATCACGTGTCAATCACGTGGGAATCACGTGTCAATCATGTGCGAATCACATTGAAATCAAGTGTGAATCACGTGAAAATTACGTGGGAATCACGTGGGAATCACCTGGGAATCACGTGGGAATCACTTGTGAATCACGTGTCAATCACGTGGGAATGACGTGGGAATCACGTGGGAAACACTTGGGAATCAAGTGTCAATCAGGTGGGAATCACATGGGAATCACGTGGGAATCACGTGGGCATCATGTGTCAATCGCGTGGGAATCACGTGGGTATCAGCGTCAATCACTCGGGAATCACATGGGAATCACGTGTCAATCAAGTAGGTATCATGTGGGAATCACGTGGGAATCACGTGTCAATCACGTGGGAAACACGTTGAAACACTTGTCAATCACATGGGAATCACGAGGGTGTCATGTGGGAATCACGTGGGAATCACGTGCCAAATCACATGGGAATCACGTAGAAATCACGTGTCAATCACATGGGAATCACGTTGGAATCACGTGTCAATCACGTGGGAATCACGGATCATTCACGTGGGAATCACGAGGGAATGACGTGTCAGTCACATGGGAATCACATGGGAATCACGTGTCAGTCACATGGGAATCACGTGGGAATCACGTGTCAATCACATGGGAATCACGTTGGAATCACGTGTCAATCACGTGGGAATCACGGGTCAATCACGGGGAAATCACGTAGGCATCACGTGTGAATCATCTGGGAATCACGTGTCAATCACGTTGGAATTACGTGGAAATCACGTGGGAATCACTTGTCAATCACGTGGGAATCCCATGGGAATCACGTGGGAATCAAGTGTGAATCACGTGAAAATCATGTGGGAATCACGTGGGAATCACGCGGGAATCACTTGTCAATCTCGTTGGAATCACGTGGGAATCACGTGACAATCATTTGGGAATCACGTGGGTATCACGTGGGAATCTCGATTCCATCATGTGGGAATCACGTGGGAATCACGTGGGAATCCCGTGGGAATCACGTGTCAATCGCGTGGGAATCACGTGGGAATCACGTGGGAATCATCTGGGAATCACGTGTCAATCACGTGGGAATCACGTGGGAATCACGTGGGAGTCACGTGGGAATCATGTGTCAATCAAGTGGGTATCACGTCGGAATCACGTGGGAATCATGTGTCAATCACGTAGGAAACACGTGGAATCACTTGTCAATCACATGGAAATCACGAGGGTGTCATGTGGGAATCACGTGGGAATCACGTGTCAATCACATGGGAATCACGTAGAAATCACGTGTCAATCACGTGGCAATCACGTGGGAATCACGGGTCATGCACGTGGGAATCACGAGGGAATCACGTGGGAATCACCTGGGAATCACGTGTCAGTCACGTGGGAATCACATGGGAATCACGTGTCAATCATGTGGGTATCACGTGGGAATCACGTGGGAATCACCTGGGAATCACGTGTCAATATCGTGATAATCACGTGTGAATCACGTGTGAATTACGTGTCAATAATATGGGAATTACCTGGGAATCACGTGTCAATCACGTGGGAATCACATGGGAATCACGTGGAAATGAAGTGTGAATCACATGAAAATTACGTAGGAATCATGTGGGAATCACGTGGGAATCACGTGTCAATCGCGTGGGAATCACGTGGGTATCACGCGTCAATCACGTGGGAATCACGTGGGAATCACGTGACATTCACGTGGGAATCACGTTGGAATCACGTGTCAATCACGTGGGAATCACGTGGAAATCACGTGGGAATCACGTGTCATTCACGTGGGAATAACGTGGAAGTCAAGTGTCAATCACGTGGGAATCACCTGGGAGTCACGTGGGAATAACGTGGGAATCGTGTGTCAATCAAGTGGGTATCACGTGGGAATGACGTGGGAATCACGTGTCAATCACGTGGGAAACATGTGGAATCACTTGTCAATCACATGGGAATCACGAGGGTGTCATGTGGGAATCACGTGGGAATCACGTGTCAATCACATGGGAATCACGTAGGAATCACGTGTCAATAACGTGGGAATCACGTGGGAATCACGGGTCATTCACGTGGGAATCACGAGGGAATCACGTGTCAATCACGTGGGAATCACGTAGGAATCACGTGAGAATCACGTGGGAATCACCTGTGAATTACGTGTCAATCACATGGGAATCCCCTGGGAATCACGTGTCAATCACGTGGGAATCACGTGGGAATCACATGGGAATCACGTGGAAATGAGGTGTGAATCACGTTAAAATTACGTGAGAATCACGTGGGAATCACGTGTCAATCGCGTGGGAATCACGTGGGTATCACGCGTCAATCACGTGGGAATCACATGGGAATTCCGTGTCAATCACGTGAGAATCAGGTGGGAATCACGTGTGAAGCACGTGGGAATCAGGTGTCAATCACGTTGGAATCACGAGGGAATCACGTGAGAATGATGTGGGAATCACGTGGGAATCACGTGGGAATCATGCGTCAATCACGTGGGAATCACGTGTCGTTTACGTGAGAATCACGTGGGAATCACGTTTCAATCACGTGGGAATCACGTGGGATTCACGTGTCAATCACTTGTCAATCACGTGGGAATCACGTGTCAATCACGTGGGATTTCCGTGGGAATCACGTGTCAATCACGTGGGAATCACCAGGGGATCACGTGGGAATCACGTGTCAATCACGTGTCAATCACGTGGGAATCTCGTGGGAATCAGGTGGGAATCACGTGTAAATCACGTGGAATTCACGTGGGAATCACGTGGGAATCACGTGGGAATCATGTGTCAATCACGTGGGAATCACTTGGGAATCTCATGGGAATCACGTGTCAATCACGTGGGAATCACGTGGGAATCTCGTGGGAATCACGTGGGAATCAAGTGTGAATCACGTGAAAATCACGTGGGAATCACGTGTCAATCTCGTGGGAATCACGTTGGAATCACGTGACAATCATTTGGGAACCACGTGGGAATCACGTGGGAATCTCGAGTCCATCATGTGGGAATCACGTGGGAATCACGTGGGAATCACGTGGGAATCACGTGGGAATCACGTGTCAATCGCGTGGGAATCACGTGGGCATCACCTGGGAATCACGTGTCAATCGCGTGGGAATCACGTGGGAATCACCTGGGAATCACGTGTCAATATCGTGGGAATCACGTGTCAATCACGTGGGAATCACGTGGGAATCACGTGTCAATCACATGGGAATCACCTGGGAATCACCTGGGAATCACGTGGGAATCACGTGGGAATCACGTGGGAATCACGTGTCAATCACGTGGGAATCACGTGGGAATCAAGTGTCAATCGCGTGGGAATCATGTGTGAATCACGTGTGAATTACGTGTCAATCACATGGGAATCACCTGGGAATCACGTGTCAATCACGTGGGAATCACGTGGGAATCACATGGGAATCACGTGGAAATGCAGTGTGAATCACGTGAAAATTACGTGGGAATCACGTGGGAATCACGTGGGAATCACGTGTCAATCGCGTGGGAATCACGTGGGTATCACGCGTCAATCACGTGGGAATCACATGGGAATCACGTGTCAATCACGTGAGAATCACGTGGGAATCACGTATGAAGCACGTGGGAATCAGGTGTCAATCACGTTGGAATCACGTAAGAATCACGTGAGAATGATGTGGGAATCACGTGGGAATCACGTTTGAATCATGCGTCAATCACGTGGAATAACGTGTCATTCACGTGGGAATCACGTGGGAATCACATGTCAATCACGTGGGAATCACATGGGAATCACGTGTCAATCACTTGTCAATCACGTGGGAATCACGTGTCAATCACGTGTCAATCACGTGGCATTCCCGTGGGAATCACGTGTCAATCACGTGGGAATCACGAGGGGATCACGTGGGAATCTCGGGGGAATCAGGTGGGAATCACGTGTCAATAACGTGGAATTCACGTGGGAATCACGTGGGAATCACGTGGGAATCACGTGTCAATCACGTGGGAATCACGTGGGAATCTCGTGGGAATCTCGTGGGAATCAGGTGGGAATCACGTGTCAATCACGTGGAATTCACGTGGGAATTACGTGGGAATCCCGTGGGAATCACGTGTCAATCTCGTGGGAATCACGTGGGAATCACATGGGAATCACCTGGGAATCACGTGTCTATCACGTGGGAATCACGTGGGAATCACGTGTCAATCATGTGGGAATCAGGTGGGAATCACCTGGGAATCACCTGGGAATCACGTGTCAATATCGTGGGTATCACGTGTGAATCACGTGTGAATTACGTGTCAATCACATGGGAATCACCTGGGAATCAGCTGGGAATCACGTGTCAATCACGTGGGAATCACGTGGGAATCACATGGGAATCACGTGGAAATGAAGTGTGAATCACGTGAAAATTACGTGGGAATCACGTGGGAATCACGTGGGAATCACGTGTGAATCGCGTGGGAATCACGTGGGTATCACGCGTCAATCACGTGGGAATCACGTGGGAATCACATGGGAATCACGTGGGAATCACGTGACATTCACGTGGGAATTATGTGGGAATCAGGTGTCAATCACGTGGGAATCCCGTGGAAATTACGTGGGAATCACGTGTCATTCACGTGGGTATAACGTGGAAATCAAGTGTCAATCACGTGGGAATCACCTGGGAATCACGTGGGAATCATGTGTCAATCAAGTGGGTATCACGTGGGAATCATGTGGGAATCACGTGACAATCACGTGGGAAACACGTGGAATCACTTGTCAATCACATGGGAATCACGAGGGTGTCATGTGGGAATCACGTGGGAATCACGTGTCAATCACATGGGAATCACGTAGGAATCATGTGTCAATCACGTGGGAATCACGTGGGAATCACGGGTCATTCACGTGGGAATCACGAGGGAATCACGTGTCAATCACGTTTGAACCACGTGTCAATCACGTGGGAATCACGTGTGAATTACATGTCAATCACATGGGAATCACCTGGGAATCACCTGGGAATCACGTGTCAATCACGTGGGTATCACGTGGGAATCACATGGCAATCACGTGGAAATGAAGTGTGAATCACGTGAAAATTACGTGGGAATCACGTGGGAATCATGTGGAAATCACGTGGGAATCACGTGGGAAGCACGTGGGAATCACGTGGAAATCACGTGTCAATCACGTGGGAATCACGTGGGAATCATGTGGAAATCACTTGTGAATCACGAGTCAATCACGTGGGAATCACGATGGAATAACGTGGGAATCACGAGGGAATCACGTTTGAATCACGTGTCAATCACCAGGGAATCACGGGGGAATCACTTGTGAATCACATGTCAATCTCTTTGGGAATCAAGTGGGAATCACGTGGGAATAACGTGGCAACCACGTGCGAATCACATGGGAATCAAGCATCAATCACGTGGGAATCACGTGGGAGTCACGTGGGAATCTCCTGAGAAACACGTGGTAATCACGTGGGAATCACGTGGGAATCACGTGTCAATCACGTGGGAATCAGGTGGTAATCATGCGTCAATCACGTGTCATTCACGTGGGAATCACGTGGGAATCACATGGGAATCATGCGTCAATCACGTGGGAATGACGTGGAAGTCACGTGGGAATCACGTGGGAATCACGTGAGAATCACATGGGAATCACGTGTCAATCACGTGGGAGTCACGTGGGAGTCACATGGGAATCACGTGTCAATCACGAGGGAATCACGTGGGAATCACGTGGGAATTACGTGTCAATCACATGGGAATCACGTGGGAATCACGTGTCAATCACGTGGGAATCATGTGGGAATCACGTGGGAAACACGTGGGAATCACGTGTCAATCACGTGGGAATCACGTGGGAATAACGTGTCAATCACGTGGGAACCACGTGTCAATTACATGGGAATCACGTGGGAATCACGTGTCATTCACGTGGGAATCACGTGGGAATCACGTGGGCATCACGTGGGAATCATTTGGGAATCACGTATCAATCACGTTGGAATCACTTGGGAATCACGTGTCAATCACTTGGGAATCACGTGAGAATCACGTGGGCATCACGTGGGAATCAAGTGTGAATCACGTGACACGCACGAGGGAATCACGTGGGAATCACGTGGTAATCATGTGGGAATCACGTGAGAATCACGTGGGAATCACATGGGAATCACGTGTCAATCGCGTGGGACTCATGTGGGAATCACGTGGGAATCATGTGGGAATCACGTATCATTCACGTGGGAATCACTAGGGAATGAAGTGTCAATCACGTGGGAATCACGTGGGAATCACGTGGGCATCCCGTGGGAATGACGTGACATTCATTTGGGACTCACGTGGGAATCACGTGAGAATCACGTGGGAATCACGTGTGAATCACGTGGGAATCAAGTGTGAATCACGTGAAAATTACGTGTGAATCACGTGGGAATCACGTGGGAATCACGTGTCTATCGCGTGGGGATCACGTGGGAATCACCTCGGAATCACGTGTCAATCACGTGGAAATCACGTAGGCATCACGAGGGAATCATCTTGGAATCACGTGTCAATCACGTTGGAATCACATGGAAATCACGTGGGAATCACTTGTCAATCACGTGGGAATCCCGTGGGAATCCCGTGGGAATCACGTGGAAATCACGTGTCAATCTCATGTGAATCACGTGGGAATCACGTGACAATCATTTGGGAATCACGTGGGAATCACGTGGGAATCACGTGTCAATCACGTGGGAATCTCGTGGGAATCACGTGGGAATCACGTGGGAATCACGTGTCAATTGCGTGGGAATCACGTGGAAATCAGGTGGGAATCACGTGTCAATCACGTGGAATCTCGTGGGAATCAGGTGGGAATCACGTGTCAATCACGTGTCAATCACGTGGGAATCTCGTGGGAATCAGGTGGGAATCACGTGTCAATCACGTGGAATCTCGTGGGAATCAGGTGGGAATCACGTGTCAATCACGTGGAATTCACGTGGGAATCACGTGGGAATCACGTGTCAATCACGTGGGAATCACTTGGGAATCTCATGGGAATCACGTGTCAATCACATGGGTATCATGTAGGAATCACGTGTCAATCACGTGGGAATCACGTGGGAATCACGTGTCAATCACATGGAATTCACATGGGAATCACGTGGGAATCACGTGGGAATCATGCATCGTTCACCTGGAAATCACGTGGGAGTCACGTGGGAATCACGTGGGAATCACGGGGGAATCACGTGGTAATCACGTGGGAATCTCGTGGGAATCAGGGGGGAATCACGTGGGAATCACCTGGGAATCACTTGTCAATCACGTGGGAATCACGTGGGAATCACGTGGGAATCACGTGGGAATCACGTGTCAATTGCGTGGGAATCACGTGGAAATCAAGAGTGAATCATGTGAAAATTACGTGGGAATCAAGGGAATCACGTGGGAATCACGTGTCAATTGCGTGGAAATCACGTGGAAATCAAGTGTGAATCATGTGAAAATCAAGTGGTAATCACGTGGGAATCACGTGTCAATCACGTGGGAATCACTTGGGAATCTCATGGGAATCATGTGGAAATCACGTGTCAATCACGTGGGAATCACGTGGGAATCACTGGGGAATCACGTGTCAATCACGTGGGAATCACGTGGAAATTACGTGGGAATCACGTGGGAATCAAGTGTGAACCACGTGAAAATTACGTGGGAATCACGTGGGAGTCACGTGGGAATCACGTGTCAATCGCGTGGGACTCACGTGGGAATCACGTGGGAATCACCTGGGAATTACGTGTCAATCACGTGGGAATCATGTGGGAATCACGTGTAAATCACGTGGGAATCACGTGTGAATCACGTGTCAATCACGTTGGAATCACGTGGGAATCACGTGGGAATCACGTGTCAATCACGTGGGAATCACGTGGGAATCAAGTGTGAATCACGTGAAAATTACGTGGGAATCACGTGGGAATCACGTGGAAATCACGTGGGAATCACGTGGGAAGCACGTGGGAATCACGTGGAAATCACGTGTCAATCACGTGGGAATCACGTGGGAATCATGTGGAAATCACTTGTGAATCACGAGTCAATCACGTGGGAATCACGATGGAATAACGTGGGAATCACGAGGGAATCACGTTTGAATCACGTGTCAATCACGTGGGAATCACGGGGGAATCACTTGTGAATCACATGTCAATCTCGTTGCTAATCAAGTGGGAATCTCGTAGGAATAACGTGGCAACCACGTGCGAATCACATGGGAATCAAGCATCAATCACGTGGGAATCACGTGGGAGTCACGTGGGAATCTCCTGAGAAACACGTGGTAATCACGTGGGAATCACGTGGGAATCACGTGTCAATCACGTGGGAATCACGTGGTAATCATGCGTCAATCACGTGTCATTCACGTGGGAATCACGTGGGAATCACATGGGAATCATGCGTCAATCACGTAGGAATGACGTGGAAGTCACGTGGGAATCACGTGGGAATCACGTGGGAATCACATGGGAATCATGCGTCAAACACGTGGGAATGACGTGGAAGTCACGTGGGAGTCACGTGGGAATCACGTGGTATTCACGTGGAAATCACGTGGGAATCACGTGGGAATCACGTGTCAATCACATGGGAATCACGTTAGAATCACGTGTCAATCACGTGGGAATCATGTGGGAATCACGTGGGAAACACGTGGGAATCACGTGTCAATCACGTGGGAATCACGTGGGAATAACGTGTCAATCACGTGGGAACCACGTGTCAATTACGTGGGAATCACGTGGGAATCACGTGTCATTCACTAGGGAATCACGTGGGAATCACGTGGGCATCACGTGGGAATCATTTGGGAATCACGTGTCAATCACGTTGGAATCACTTGGAAATCACGTGTCAATCACTTGGGAATCACGTGAGAATCACGTGGGCATCACGTGGGAATCAAGTGTGAATCACGTGACACGCACGTGGGAATCACGTGGGAATCACGTGGTAATCATGTGGAAATCACGTGTTAATCACGTGACAATCACGTGGGAATCACGTGAGAATCACGTGGGATTCACATGGGAATCACGTGTCAATCCCTTGGGACTCATGTGGGAATCACGTGGGAATCATGTGGGAATCACGTATCATTCACGTGGTAATCACTAGGGAATGACGTGTCAATCACGTGGGAATCACGTGGGAATCACGTGGGCATCCCGTGGGAATGACGTGACATTCATTTGGGACTCACGTGGGAATCACGTGAGAATCACGTGGGAATCACGTGTGAATCACGTGGGAATCAAGTGTGAATCACGTGAAAATTACGTGTGAATCACGTGGGAATCACGTGGGAATCACGTGTCTATCGCGTGGGAATCACGTGGGAATCACCTCGGAATCACGTGTCAATCACGTGGAACTCACGTAGGCATAACAAGGGAATCATCTTGGAATCACGTGGCAATCACGTTGGAATCACGTGGAAATCACGTGGGAATCACTTGTCAATCACGTGGGAATCCCGTGGGAATCACGTGGAAATCACGTGTCAATCTCGTGGGAATCACGTGACAATCATTTGGGAATCACGTGGGAATCACGTTGGAATCTCGTCTCCATCATGTGGGAATCACGTGGGAATCATGTGGGAATAACATGGGAGTCACGTGTCAATCACATGGGTATCATGTAGGAATCACGTGTCAATCACGTGTGAATCACGTGGGAATCACGTGTCAATCACATGGAATTCACATGGGAATCACGTGGGAATCACGTGGGAATCATGCATCATTCACCTGGAAATCACGTGGGAATCACGTGGGAATCACGTGGGAATCACGTGGGAATCACGTGGGAATCACGTGGGAATCACGTGGGAATCTCGTGGGAATCAGGAGGGAATCACGTGGGAATCACCTGGGAATCACGTGTCAATCACATGGGAATCACCTGGGAATCACCTGGGAATCACGTGTCAATCACGTGGGAATCACGTGGGAATCACATGGGAATCACGTGGAAATGAAGTGTGAATCACGTGAAAATTACGTGAGAATCACGTGGGAATCAGGTGGGAATCACGTGTCAATCGCGTGGGAATCACGTGGGTATCACGCGTCAATCACGTGGGAATCACATGGAAATTCCGTGTCAATCACGTGAGAATCACGTGGGAATCACGTGTGAAGCACGTGGGAATCAGGTGTCAATCACGTTGGAATCATGAGGGAATCACGTGAGAATGATGAGGGAATCACATGGGAATCACGTGGGAATCATGCGTCAATCACGTGGGAATCACGTGTCGTTTACATGGAAATCACGTGGGAATCACGTGTCAATCACGTGGGAATCACGTGGGATTCACGTGTCAATCACTTGTCAATCACGTGGGAATCACGTGGGAATCACGTGTCAATCACGTGGGATTCCCGTGGGAATCACGTGTCAATCACGTGGGAATCACCAGGGCATCATGTGGAAATCACGTGGGAATCACGTGTCAATCACGTGTCAATCACGTGGGAATCTCGTGGGAATCAGGTGGGAATCACGTGTCAATCACGTGGAATTCACGTGGGAATCACGTGGGAATCACGTGTCAATCACGTGGGAATCACTTGGGAATCTCATGGGAATCACGTGTCAATCACATGGGAATCACGTTGGAATCACGATTCAATCACGTGGGAATCACGTGGAAATCAGGTGTCAATCACGTTGGAATCATGAGGGAATCACGTGTCAATCACGAGGGAATCACGTAGGAATCTTGTGGGAATCAGGTGGGAATCACGTATCAATCACGTGGAATTCACGTGGGAATCACGTGGGAATCATGTCGGAATCACGTGTCAATCACGTGGGAATCACGTGGGAATCACGTGGGAATCATGTGACATTCACATGGGAATCACGTGGGAATCACGTGTCAATCACATGGGAATCACGTGGAAATCACGTGGTCATCACGTGTCATTCACGTGGGAATCACGTGGAAATCAAGTGTCAATCACGTGGGAATCACCTGGGAATCACGTGGGAATCAAGTGTGAACCACGTGAAAATTACGTGGTAATCACGTGGGAGTCACGTGGGAATCACGTGTCAATCGCGTGGGACTCATGTGGGAATCACGTGGGAATCATGTGGGAATCACGTATCATTCACGTGGCAATCACTAGGGAATGACGTGTCAATCACGTGGGAAACACGTGGGAATCACATGGGCATCCCGTGGGAATGACGTGACATTCATTTGGGACTCACGTGGGAATCACGTGAGAATCACGTGGGAATCACGTGTGAATCACATGGGAATCAAGTGTGAATCACGTGAAAATTATGTGTGAATCACGTGTGAATCACGTGTGAATCACGTGTCTATCGCGTGGGAATCACGTGGGAATCACCTTGGAATCACGTGTCAATCACGTGGAAATCACGTAGGCATCACAAGGGAATCATCTTGGAATCAAGTGTCAATCACGTTGGAATCACGTGGAAATCACGTGGGAATCACTTGTCAATCACGTGGGAATCCCGTGGGAATCCCGTGGGAATCACGTGGAAATCACGTGTCAATCTCGTGTGAATCACGTGGGAATCACGTGAAAATCATTTGGGATTCACGTGGGAATCACGTTGGAATCTCGTCTCCATCATGTGGGAATCACGTGGGAATCACGAGGGAATAACATGGGAATCACGTGTCAATCACATGGGTATCATGTAGGAATCACGTGTCAATCACGTGGGAATCACGTGTGAATCACGTGTCAATAACATGGAATTCACATGGGAATCACGTGGGAATCATGCATCATTCACCTGGAAATCACGTGGGAGTCACGTGGGAATCACGTGGGAATCACGTGGGAATCACGTGGTAATCACGTGGGAATCTCGTGGGAATCAGGAGGGAATCACGTGGGAATCACCTGGGAATCACGTGTCAATCACATGGGAATCACGTGGGAATCACGTGGGAATCACGTGGGAATCACGTGTCAATTGCGTGATAATCACGTGGAAATCAAGTGTGAATCATGTGAAAATTACGTGGGAATCACGTGGGAATCACCTGGGAATCACGTGTCAATCACGTGGGAATCACTTGGGAATCTCATGGGAATCATGTGGAAATCACGTGACAATCACGTGGGAATCACGTGGGAATCACTTGGGAATCACGTGTCAATCACGTGGGAATCACGTGGTAATCACGTGGGAATCACGTGGGAATCAAGTGTGAACCACGTGAAAATTATGTGAGAATCACGTGGGAGTCACGTGGGAATCACGTGTCAATCGCGTGGGACTCACGTGGGAATCACGTGGGAATCACCTGGGAATTACGTGTCAATCACATGGGAATCACGTGGGAATCACGTGTCATTCACGTGGGAATCACGTGTGAATCACGTGTCAATCACGTGGAAATCACGTGGGAATCACGTGGGAATCACGTGGGAATCACGGGGGAATCACGTGGGAATCACGTGTCAATCACGTGTCAATCACGTGTCAATCACGTGGGAATCACGTGTGAATCACGTGTCAATCACGTGGAAATCACGTGGGAATCACGTGGGAATCACGTGGGAATCACGGGGGAATCACGGGGGAATCACGTGTGAATCACGTGTCAATCACGTGTCAATCACGTGGGAATCACGTGTGAATCACGTGTCAATCACGTGTCAATCACGTGGAAATCACGTGTCAATCACGTGGCAATCACGTGGGAATCACGGATCATTCACGTGGGAATCACGAGGGAATGACGTGTCAGTCACATGGGAATCACGTGGGAATCACGTGTCAGTCACATGGGAATCACGTGTCAGTCACATGGGAATCACGTTGGAATCACGTGTCAATCACGTGGGAATCACGGGTCAATCACGGGGAAATCACGTAGGCATCATGTGGGAATCATCTGGGAATCAAGTGTCAATCACGTTGGAATTACGTGGAAATCACGTGGGAATCACTTGTCAATCACGTGGGAATCCCATGGGAATCACGTGGGAATCACGTGGGAATCACGTGGGAATCACGTGGGAATCACGTGGGAATCACGTGGGAATCACGTGGGAATCTCGTGGGAATCAGGAGGGAATCACGTGGGAATCACCTGGGAATCACGTGTCAATCACATGGGAATCACCTGGGAATCACCTGGGAATCACGTGTCAATCACGTGGGAATCACGTGGGAATCACATGGGAATCACGTGGAAATGAAGTGTGAATCACGTGAAAATTACGTGAGAATCACGTGGGAATCAGGTGGGAATCACGTGTCAATCGCGTGGGAATCACGTGGGTATCACGCGTCAATCACGTGGGAATCACATGGAAATTCCGTGTCAATCACGTGAGAATCACGTGGGAATCACGTGTGAAGCACGTGGGAATCAGGTGTCAATCACGTTGGAATCATGAGGGAATCACGTGAGAATGATGAGGGAATCACATGGGAATCACGTGGAAATCATGCGTCAATCACGTGGGAATCACGTGTCGTTTACATGGAAATCACGTGGGAATCACGTGTCAATCACGTGGGAATCACGTGGGATTCACGTGTCAATCACTTGTCAATCACGTGGGAATCACGTGGGAATCACGTGTCAATCACGTGGGATTCCCGTGGGAATCACGTGTCAATCACGTGGGAATCACCAGGGCATCATGTGGAAATCACGTGGGAATCACGTGTCAATCACGTGTCAATCACGTGGGAATCTCGTGGGAATCAGGTGGGAATCACGTGTCAATCACGTGGAATTCACGTGGGAATCACGTGGGAATCACGTGTCAATCACGTGGGAATCACTTGGGAATCTCATGGGAATCACGTGTCAATCACATGGGAATCACGTTGGAATCACGATTCAATCACGTGGGAATCACGTGGAAATCACGTGGTCATCACGTGTCATTCACGTGGGAATCACGTGGAAATCAAGTGTCAATCACGTGGGAATCACCTGGGAATCACGTGGGAATCAAGTGTGAACCACGTGAAAATTACGTGGTAATCACGTGGGAGTCACGTGGGAATCACGTGTCAATCGCGTGGGACTCATGTGGGAATCACGTGGGAATCATGTGGGAATCACGTATCATTCACGTGGCAATCACTAGGGAATGACGTGTCAATCACGTGGGAAACACGTGGGAATCACATGGGCATCCCGTGGGAATGACGTGACATTCATTTGGGACTCACGTGGGAATCACGTGAGAATCACGTGGGAATCACGTGTGAATCACATGGGAATCAAGTGTGAATCACGTGAAAATTATGTGTGAATCACGTGTGAATCACGTGTGAATCACGTGTCTATCGCGTGGGAATCACGTGGGAATCACCTTGGAATCACGTGTCAATCACGTGGAAATCACGTAGGCATCACAAGGGAATCATCTTGGAATCAAGTGTCAATCACGTTGGAATCACGTGGAAATCACGTGGGAATCACTTGTCAATCACGTGGGAATCCCGTGGGAATCCCGTGGGAATCACGTGGAAATCACGTGTCAATCTCGTTGGAATCACGTGGGAATCACGTGACAATCATTTGGGAATCACGTGGGTATCACGTGGGAATCTCGATTCCATCATGTGGGAATCACGTGGGAATCACGTGGGAATCCCGTTGGAATCACGTGTCAATCGCGTGGGAATCACGTGGGAATCACGTGGGAATCATCTGGGAATCACGTGTCAATCACGTGGGAATCACGTGGGAATCACGTGGGAGTCACGTGGGAATCATGTGTCAATCAAGTGGGTATCACGTGGGAATCACGTGGGAATCATGTGTCAATCACGTAGGAAACACGTGGAATCACTTGTCAATCACATGGAAATCACGAGGGTGTCATGTGGGAATCACGTGGGAATCACGTGTCAATCACATGGGAATCACGTAGAAATCACGTGTCAATCACGTGGCAATCACGTGGGAATCACGGGTCATGCACGTGGGAATCACGAGGGAATCACGTGGGAATCACCTGGGAATCACGTGTCAGTCACATGGGAATCACATGGGAATCACGTGTCAATCATGTGGGTATCACGTGGTAATCACGTGGGAATCACCTGGGAATCACGTGTCAATATCGTGATAATCACGTGTGAATCACGTGTGAATTACGTGTCAATAACATGGGAATCACCTGGGAATCACGTGTCAATCACGTGGGAATCACATGGGAATCACGTGGAAATGAAGTGTGAATCACGTGAAAATTACGTGGGAATCATGTGGGAATCACGTGGGAATCACGTGTCAATCGCGTGGGAATCACGTGGGTATCACGCGTCAATCACGTGGGAATCACGTGGGAATCACGTGGGAATCACGTGGGAATCACGTGACATTCACGTGGGAATCACGTCGGAATCACGTGTCAATCACGTGGGAATCACGTGGAAATCACGTGGGAATCACGTGTCATTCACGTGGGAATAACGTGGAAGTCAAGTGTCAATCACGTGGGAATCACCTGGGAATCACGTGGGAATAACGTGGGAATCGTGTGTCAATCAAGTGGGTATCACGTGGGAATGACGTGGGAATCACGTGTCAATCACATGGGTATCATGTAGGAATCACGTGTCAATCACGTGGGAATCACGTGGGAATCACGTGTCAATAACATGGAATTCACATGGGAATCACGTGGGAATCACGTGGGAATCATGCATCGTTCACCTGGAAATCACGTGGGAGTCACGTGGGAATCACGTGGGAATCACTTGTCAATCACGTGGGAATCCCGTGGGAATCCCGTGGGAATCACGTGGAAATCACGTGTCAATCTCGTGTGAATCACGTGGGAATCACGTGAAAATCATTTGGGATTCACGTGGGAATCACGTTGGAATCTCGTCTCCATCATGTGGGAATCACGTGGGAATCACGAGGGAATAACATGGGAATCACGTGTCAATCACATGGGTATCATGTAGGAATCACGTGTCAATCACGTGGGAATCACGTGGGAATCACGTGTCAATAACATGGAATTCACATGGGAATCACGTGGGAATCATGCATCATTCACCTGGAAATCACGTGGGAGTCACGTGGGAATCACGTGGGAATCACGTGGGAATCACGTGGTAATCACGTGGGAATCTCGTGGGAATCAGGAGGGAATCACGTGGGAATCACCTGGGAATCACGTGTCAATCACATGGGAATCACGTGGGAATCACGTGGGAATCACGTGGGAATCACGTGTCAATTGCGTGATAATCACGTGGAAATCAAGTGTGAATCATGTGAAAATTACGTGGGAATCACGTGGGAATCACCTGGGAATCACGTGTCAATCACGTGGGAATCACTTGGGAATCTCATGGGAATCATGTGGAAATCACGTGACAATCACGTGGGAATCACGTGGGAATCACTTGGGAATCACGTGTCAATCACGTGGGAATCACGTGGTAATCACGTGGGAATCACGTGGGAATCAAGTGTGAACCACGTGAAAATTATGTGAGAATCACGTGGGAGTCACGTGGGAATCACGTGTCAATCGCGTGGGACTCACGTGGGAATCACGTGGGAATCACCTGGGAATTACGTGTCAATCACATGAGAATCACGTGGGAATCACGTGTCAATCACGTGGGAATCACGTGTGAATCACGTGTCAATCACGTGGAAATCACGTGGGAATCACGTGGGAATCACGTGGGAATCACGGGGGAATCACGTGGGAATCACGTGTGAATCACGTGTCAATCACGTGGGAATCACGTGGGAATCACGTGTCAATCACGTGGGAATCACGTGGGAATCACGTGGGAATCACGTGGGAATCTCGTGGGAATCAGGAGGGAATCACGTGGGAATCACCTGGGAATCACGTGTCAATCACGTGGGAATCACGTGGGAATCACGTGGGAATCACGTGGGAATCACGTGTCAATTGCGTGAGAATCACGTGGAAATCAAGTGTGAATCATGTGAAAATTAGGTGGGAATCACGTGGGAATCACGTGTCAATTGCGTGGGAATCACGTGAAATCAAGTGTGATTCATGTGAAAATCAAGTGGGAATCACGTGGGAATCACGTGTCAATCACGTGGGAATCACTTGGGAATCTCATGGGAATCATGTGGAAATCACGTGACAATCACGTGGGAATCACGTGGGAATCACGTGGGAATCAAGTGTGAACCACGTGAAAATTACGTGGTAATCACGTGGGAGTCACGTGGGAATCACGTGTCAATCGCGTGGGACTCACGTGGGAATCACGTGGGAATCACCTGGGAATTACGTGTCAATCACATGGGAATCACGTGGGAATCACGTGTCAATCACGTGGGAATCACGTGGGAATCACGTGTCAATCACGTGGGAATCACGTGGGAATCACGTGGGAATCACGTGTCAATCATGTGGGAATCACATGGAAATCAAGTGTGAATCACGTGAAAATTACGTGGGAATCACGTGGGAATCACCTGGGAATCACGTGTCAATATAGTGGGAATCACGTGGGAATCACTTGTGAATCACGTGTCAATCACGTGGGAATCACGTGGGAATCACGTGGGAAACACTTGGGAATCAAGTGTCAATCAGGTGGGAATCACATGGGAATCACGTGGGAATCACGTGGGCATCATGTGTCAATCGCGTGGAAATCACGTGGGTATCAGCGTCAATCACTCGGGAATCACATGGGAATCACGTGTCAATCAAGTAGGTATCATGTGGGAATCACGTGGGAATCACGTGTCAATCACGTGGGAAACACGTTGAATCACTTGTCAATCACATGGGAATCACGAGGGTGTCATGTGGGAATCACGTGGGAATCACGTGCCAAATCACATGGGAATCACGTAGAAATCACGTGTCAATCACGTGGCAATCACGTGGGAATCACGGATCATTCACGTGGGAATCACGAGGGAATCACGTGTCAGTCACATGGGAATCACGTGGGAATCACGTGTCAGTCACATGGGAATCACGTGTCAGTCACATGGGAATCACGTTGGAATCACGTGTCAATCACGTGGGAATCACGGGTCAATCACGGGGAAATCACGTAGGCATCATGTGGGAATCATCTGGGAATCAAGTGTCAATCACGTTGGAATTACGTGGAAATCACGTGGGAATCACTTGTCAATCACGTGGGAATCCCATGGGAATCACGTGGGAATCAAGTGTGAATCACGTGAAAATCACGTGGGAATCACGTGGGAATCACGTGGGAATCACTTGTCAATCTCGTTGGAATCACGTGGGAATCACGTGACAATCATTTGGGAATCACGTGGGTATCACGTGGGAATCTCGATTCCATCATGTGGGAATCACGTGGGAATCACGTGGGAATCCCGTGGGAATCACGTGTCAATCGCGTGGGAATCACGTGGGAATCACGTGGGAATCATCTGGGAATCACGTGTCAATCACGTGGGAATCACGTGGGAATCACGTGGGAGTCACGTGGGAATCATGTGTCAATCAAGTGGGTATCACGTGGGAATCACGTGGGAATCATGTGTCAATCACGTAGGAAACACGTGGAATCACTTGTCAATCACATGGAAATCACGAGGGTGTCATGTGGGAATCACGTGGGAATCACGTGTCAATCACATGGGAATCACGTAGAAATCACGTGTCAATCACGTGGCAATCACGTGGGAATCACGGGTCATGCACGTGGGAATCACGAGGGAATCACGTGGGAATCACCTGGGAATCACGTGTCAGTCACGTGGGAATCACATGGGAATCACGTGTCAATCATGTGGGTATCACGTGGTAATCACGTGGGAATCACCTGGGAATCACGTGTCAATATCGTGATAATCACGTGTGAATCACGTGTGAATTACGTGTCAATAACATGGGAATCACCTGGGAATCACGTGTCAATCACGTGGGAATCACATGGGAATCACGTGGAAATGAAGTGTGAATCACGTGAAAATTACGTGGGAATCATGTGGGAATCACGTGGGAATCACGTGTCAATCGCGTGGGAATCACGTGGGTATCACGCGTCAATCACGTGGGAATCACGTGGGAATCACGTGGGAATCACGTGGGAATCACGTGACATTCACGTGGGAATCACGTCGGAATCACGTGTCAATCACGTGGGAATCACGTGGAAATCACGTGGGAATCACGTGTCATTCACGTGGGAATAACGTGGAAGTCAAGTGTCAATCACGTGGGAATCACCTGGGAATCACGTGGGAATAACGTGGGAATCGTGTGTCAATCAAGTGGGTATCACGTGGGAATGACGTGGGAATCACGTGTCAATCACGTGGGAAACATGTGGAATCCCTTGTCAATCACATGGGAATCACGAGGGTGTCATGTGGGAATCACGTGGGAATCACGTGTCAATCACATGGGAATCACGTAGGAATCACGTGTCAATAACGTGGGAATCACGTGGGAATCACGGGTCATTCACGTGGGAATCACGAGGGAATCACGTGTCAATCACGTGGGAATCACGTAGGAATCACGTGAGAATCACGTGGGAATCACCTGTGAATTACGTGTCAATCACATGGGAATCCCCTGGGAATCACCTGGGAATCACGTGTCAATCACGTGAGAATCACGTGGGAATCACATGGGAATCACGTGGAAATGAAGTGTGAATCACGTGAAAATTACGTGAGAATCACGTGGGAATCACGTGTCAATCGCTTGGGAATCACGTGGGTATCACGCGTCAATCACGTGGGAATCACATGGGAATTCCGTGTCAATCACGTGAGAATCAGGTGGGAATCACGTGTGAAGCACGTGGGAATCAGGTGTCAATCACGTTGGAATCACGAGGGAATCACGTGAGAATGATGTGGGAATCACGTGGGAATCACGTGGGAATCATGCGTCAATCACGTGGGAATCACGTGTCGTTTACGTGAGAATCACGTGGGAATCACGTTTCAATCACGTGGGAATCACGTGGGATTCACGTGTCAATCACTTTTCAATCACGTGGGAATCACGTGGGAATCACGTGTCAATCACGTGGGATTTCCGTGGGAATCACGTGTCAATCACGTGGGAATCACCAGGGGATCACGTGGAAATCACGTGGGAATCACGTGTCAATCACGTGTCAATCACGTGGGAATCAGGTGGGAATCACGTGTAAATCACGTGGAATTCACGTGGGAATCACGTGGGAATCACGTGGGAATCATGTGTCAATCACGTGGGAATCACTTGGGAATCTCATGGGAATCACGTGTCAATCACATGGGAATCACGTGGGAATCACGTGTCAATCACGTGGAAATCAGGTGTCAATCACGTTGGAATCACGAGGGAATCACGTGTCAATCACGTGGGAATCACGTGGGAATCTCGTGGGAATCACGTGGGAATCAAGTGTGAATCACGTGAAAATCACGTGGGAATCACGTGGGAATCACGTGTCAATCTCGTGGGAATCACGTGGGAATCACGTGACAATCATTTGGGAACCACGTGGGAATCACGTGGGAATCTCGTGTCCATCATGTGGGAATCACGTGGGAATCACGTGGGAATCCCGTGGGAATCACATGTAAATCGCGTGGGAATCACGTGGGAATCACGTGGGAATCACGTGTCAATCGCGTGGGAATCACGTGGGAATCACCTGGGAATCACGTGTCAATCGCGTGGGAATCACGTGGGAATCACCTGGGAATCACGTGTCAATATCGTGGGAATCACGTGTCAATCACGTGGGAATCACGTGGGAATCACTTGTCAATCACATGGGAATCACCTGGGAATCACCTGGGAATCACGTGTCAATCACGTGGGAATCACGAGGGGATCACGTGGGAATCACGTGGGAATCACGTGTCAATCACGTGTCAATCCCGTGGGAATCACGTGGGAATCACGTGTCAATCAGGTGAGAATCTCGTGGGAATCAGGTGGGAATCACGTGTCAATCACGTGGAATTCACGTGGGAATCACGTGGGAATCACGTGGGAATCACGTGTCAATCACGTGGGAATCACTTGGGAATCTCATGGGAATCACGTGTCAATCACATGGGAATCACGTGGGAATCACGTGTCAATCACGTGGGAATCACGTGGAAATCAGGTGTCAATCACGTTGGAATCACGAGGGAATCACGTGTCAATCACGTAGGAATCACGTGGGAATCTCGTGGGAATCAGGTGGGAATCACGTGTCAATCACGTGGAATTCAAGTGGGAATCACGTGGGAATCACGTGGGAATCACGTGTCAATCACGTGGGAATCACGTGGGAATCAAGTGTCAATCGCGTGGGAATCATGTGTGAATCACGTGTGAATTACGTGTCAATCACATGGGAATCACCTGGGAATCACGTGTCAATCACGTGGAAATCACGTGGGAATCACATGGGAATCACGTGGAAATGCAGTGTGAATCACGTGAAAATTACGTGGGAATCACGTGGGAATCACGTGGGAATCACGTGTCAATCGCGTGGGAATCACGTGGTTATCACGCGTCAATCACGTGGGAATCACATGGGAATCACGTGTCAATCACGTGAGAATCACGTGGGAATCACGTATGAAGCACGTGGGAATCAGGTGTCAATCACATTGGAATCACGTAAGAATCACGTGAGAATGATGTGGGAATCACGTGGGAATCACGTTTGAATCATGCGTCAATCACGTGGAATAACGTGTCATTCACGTGGGAATCACGTGGGAATCACATGTCAATCACGTGGGAATCACATGGGAATCACGTGTCAATCACTTGTCAATCACGTGGGAATCAAGTGTCAATCACGTGTCAATCACGTGGCATTCCCGTGGGAATCACGTGTCAATCACGTGGGAATCACGAGGGGATCACGTGGGAATCTCGGGGGAATCAGGTGGGAATCACGTGTCAATCACGTGGAATTCACATGGGAATCACGTGGGAATCACGTGGGAATCACGTGTCAATCACGTGGGAATCACGTGGGAATCTCGTGGGAATCTCGTGGGAATCAGGTGGGAATCACGTGTCAATCACGTGGATTTCACGTGGGAATTACGTGGGAATCCCGTGGGAATCACGTGTCAATCTCGTGGGAATCACGTGGGAATCACGTGGGAATCACCTGGGAATCACGTGTCCATCACGTGGGAATCACGTGGGAATCACGTGTCAATCATGTGGGAATCAGGTGGGAATCACGTGGGAATCACCTGGGAATCACGTGTCAATATCGTGGGTATCACGTGTGAATCACGTGTGAATTACGTGTCAATCACATGGGAATCACCTGGGAATCACCTGGGAATCACGTGTCAATCACGTGGGAATCACGTGGGAATCAAATGGGAATCACGTGGAAATGAAGTGTGAATCACGTGAAAATTACGTGGGAATCACGTGGGAATCACGTGGGAATCACGTGTCAATCGCGTGGGAATCACGTGGGTATCTCGCGTCAATCACGTGGGAATCACGTGGGAATCACATGGGAATCACGTGGGAATCACGTGACATTCACGTGGGAATCATGTGGGAATCACGTGTCAATCACGTGGGAATCCCGTGGAAATTACGTGGGAATCACGTGTCATTCACGTGGGAATAACGTGGAAATCAAGTGTCAATCACGTGGGAATCACCTGGGAATCACGTGGGAATCATGTGTCAATCAAGTGGGTATCACGTGGGAATCACGTGGGAATCACGTGACAATCACGTGGGAAACACGTGGAATCACTTGTCAATCACATGGGAATCACGAGGGTGTCATGTGGGAATCACGTGGGAATCACGTGTCAATCACATGGGAATCACGTAGGAATCATGTGTCAATCACGTGTGAATCACGTGGGAATCACGGGTCATTCACGTGGGAATCACGAGGGAATCACGTGTAAATCACGTTTGAACCACGTGTCAATCACGTGGGAATCACGTGAGAATCACGTGGGAATCACGTGTGAATTACGTGTCAATCACATGGGAATCACCTGGGAATCACCTGGGAATCACGTGTCAATCACGTGGGAATCACGTGGGAATCACATGGCAATCACGTGGAAATGAAGTGTGAATCACGTGAAAATTACGTGGGAATCACGGGGGAATCATGTGGAAATCACGTGGGAATCACGTGGGAAGCACGTGGGAATCACGTGGAAATCACGTGTCAATCACGTGGGAATCACGTGGGAATCATGTGTAAATCACTTGTGAATCACGAGTCAATCACGTGGGAATCACGATGGAATAACGTGGGAATCACGAGGGAATCACGTTTGAATCACGTGTCAATCACGTGGGAATCACGGGGGAATCACTTGTGAATCACATGTCAATCTCTTTGGGAATCAAGTGGGAATCACGTGGGAATAACGTGGCAACCACGTGCGAATCACATGGGAATCAAGCATCAATCACGTGGGAATCACGTGGGAGTCACGTGGGAATCTCCTGAGAAACACGTGGTAATCACGTGGGAATCACGTGGGAATCACGTGTCAATCACGTGGGAATCAGGTGGTAATCATGCGTCAATCACGTGTCATTCACGTGGGAATCACGTGGGAATCACATGGGAATCATGCGTCAATCACGTGGGAATGACGTGGAAGTCACGTGGGAATCACGTGGGAATCACGTGAGAATCACATGGGAATCACGTGTCAATCACTTGGGAGTCACGTGGGAGTCACATGGGAATCACGTGTCAATCACGAGGGAATCACGTGGGAATCACGTGGGAATCACGTGTCAATCACATGGGAATCACGTGGGAATCACGTGTCAATCACGTGGGAATCATGTGGGAATCACGTGGGAAACACGTGGGAATCACGTGTCAATCACGTGGGAATCACGTGGGAATAACGTGTCAATCACGTGGGAACCACGTGTCAATTACATGGGAATCACGTGGGAATCACGTGTCATTCACGTGGGAATCACGTGGGAATCACGTGGGCATCACGTGGGAATCATTTGGGAATCACGTATCAATCACGTTGGAATCACTTGGGAATCACGTGTCAATCACTTGGGAATCACGTGAGAATCACGTGGGCATCACGTGGGAATCAAGTGTGAATCACGTGACACGCACGTGGGAATCACGTGGGAATCACGTGGTAATCATGTGGGAATCACGTGAGAATCACGTGGGAATCACATGGGAATCACGTGTCAATCGCGTGGGACTCATGTGGGAATCACGTGGGAATCATGTGGGAATCACGTATCATTCACGTGGGAATCACTAGGGAATGAAGTGTCAATCACGTGGGAATCACGTGGGAATCACGTGGGCATCCCGTGGGAATGACGTGACATTCATTTGGGACTCACGTGGGAATCACGTGAGAATCACGTGGGAATCACGTGTGAATCACGTGGGAATCAAGTGTGAATCACGTGAAAATTACGTGTGAATCACGTGGGAATCACGTGTCTATCGCGTAGGGATCACGTGGAAATCACCTCGGAATCACGTGTCAATCACGTGGAAATCACGTAGGCATCACGAGGGAATCATCTTGGAATCACGTGTCAATCACGTTGGAATCACATGGAAATCACGTGGGAATCACTTGTCAATCACGTGGGAATCCCGTGGGAATCCCGTGGGAATCACGGGGAAATCACGTGTCAATCTCATGTGAATCACGTGGGAATCACGTGACAATCATTTGGGAATCACGTGGGAATCACGTGGGAATAACATGGGAATCACGTGTCAATCACATGGGTATCATGTAGGAATCACGTGTCAATCACGTGGGAATCACGTGGGAATCACGTGTCAATCACATGGAATTCACATGGGAATCACGTGGGAATCACGTGGGAATCATGCATCATTCACCTGGAAATCACGTGGGAGTCACGTGGGAATCACGTGGGAATCACGGGGGAATCACGTGGTAATCACGTGGGAATCTCGTGGGAATCAGGAGGGAATCACGTGGGAATCACCTGGGAATCACTTGTCAATCACGTGGGAATCACGTGGGAATCACGTGGGAATCACGTGGGAATCACGTGTCAATTGCGTGGGAATCACGTGGAAATCAAGAGTGAATCATGTGAAAATTACGTGGGAATCAAGGGAATCACGTGGGAATCACGTGTCAATTGCGTGGAAATCACGTGGAAATCAAGTGTGAATCATGTGAAAATCAAGTGGTAATCACGTGGGAATCACGTGTCAATCACGTGGGAATCACTTGGGAATCTCATGGGAATCATGTGGAAATCACGTGTCAATCACGTGGGAATCACGTGGGAATCACTGGGGAATCACGTGTCAATCACGTGGGAATCACGTGGTAATCACGTGGGAATCAAGTGTGAACCACGTGAAAATTACGTGGGAATCACGTGGGAGTCACGTGGGAATCACGTGTCAATCGCGTGGGACTCACGTGGGAATCACGTGGGAATCACCTGGGAATTACGTGTCAATCACGTGGGAATCACGTGGGAATCACGTGTAAATCACGTGGGAATCACGTGGGAATCACGTGTCAATCACGTGGGAATCACGTGGGAATCACGTGGGAATCACGTGCGAATCACGTGTCAATCACGTGGGAATCACGTGGGAATCAAGTGTGAATCACGTGAAAATTACGTGGGAATCACGTGGGAATCATGTGGAAATCACGTGGGTATCACGTGGGAAGCACGTGGGAATCACGTGGAAATCACGTGTCAATCACGTGGGAATCACGTGGGAATCATGTGGAAATGACTTGTGAATCACGAGTCAATCACGTGGGAATCACGATGGAATAACGTGGGAATCACGAGGGAATCACGTTTGAATCACGTGTCAATCACGTGGGAATCACGGGGGAATCACTTGTGAATCACATGTCTATCTCGTTGGGAATCAAGTGGGAATCTCGTAGGAATAACGTGGCAACCACGTGCGAATCACATGGGAATCAAGCATCAATCACGTGGGAATCACGTGGGAGTCACGTGGGAATCTCCTGAGAAACACGTGGTAATCACGTGGGAATCACGTGGGAATCACGTGTCAATCACGTGGGAATCAGGTGGTAATCATGCGTCAATCACGTGTCATTCACGTGGGAATCACGTGGGAATCACATGGGAATCATGCGTCAATCACGTGGGAATGACGTGGAAGTCACGTGGGAATCACGTGGGAATCACATGGGAATCATGCGTCAAACACGTGGGAATGACGTGGAAGTCACGTGGGAGTCACGTGGGAATCACGTGGTAATCACGTGGAAATCACCTGGGAATCACGTGTCAATCACGTGGGAGTCACATGGGAATCACGTGTCAATCACGAGGGACTCACGTGGGAAGCACGTGGGAATCACGTGTCAATCACATGGGAATCACGTTAGAATCACGTGTCAATCACGTGGGAATCATATGGGAATCACGTGGGAAACACGTGGGAATCACGTGTCAATCACGTGGGAATCACGTGGGAATAACGTGTCAATCACGTGGGAACCACGTGTCAATTACGTGGGAATCAGGTGGGAATCACGTGTCATTCACTAGGGAATCACGTGGGAATCACGTGGGCATCACGTGGGAATCATTTGGGAATCACGTGTCAATCACGTTGGAATCACTTGGAAATCACGTGTCAATCACTTGGGAATCACGTGAGAATCACGTGGGCATCACGTGGGAATCAAGTGTGAATCACGTGACACGCACGTGGGAATCACGTGGGAATCACGTGGTAATCATGTGGAAATCACGTGTTAATCACGTGACAATCACGTGGGAATCACGTGAGAATCACGTGGGATTCACATGGGAATCACGTGTCAATCCCTTGGGACTCATGTGGGAATCACGTGGGAATCATGTGGGAATCACGTATCATTCACGTGGTAATCACTAGGGAATGACGTGTCAATCACGTGGGAATCACGTGGGAATCACGTGGGCATCCCGTGGGAATGACGTGACATTCATTTGGGACTCACGTGGGAATCACGTGAGAATCATGTGGGAATCACGTGTGAATCACGTGGGAATCAAGTGTGAATCACGTGAAAATTACGTGTGAATCACGTGGGAATCACGTGGGAATCACCTCGGAATCACGTGTCAATCACGTGGAAATCACGTAGGCATAACGAGGGAATCATCTTGGAATCACGTGGCAATCACGTTGGAATCACGTGGAAATCACGTGGGAATCACTTGTCAATCACGTGGGAATCCCGTGGGAATCCCGTGGGAATCACGTGGAAATCACGTGTCAATCTCGTGTGAATCACGTGGGAATCACGTGACAATCATTTGGGAATCACGTGGGAATCACGTTGGAATCTCGTCTCCATCATGTGGGAATCACGTGGGAATCATGTGGGAATAACATGGGAGTCACGTGTCAATCACATGGGTATCATGTAGGAATCACGTGTCAATCACGTGGGAATCACGTGGGAATCACGTGTCAATCACATGGAATTCACATGGGAATCACGTGGGAATCACGTGGGAATCATGCATCATTCACCTGGAAATCACGTGGGAGTCACGTGGGAATCACGTGGGAATCACGTGGGAATCACGTGGTAATCACGTGGGAATCTCGTGGGAATCAGGAGGGAATCACGTGGGAATCACCTGGGAATCACGTGTCAATCACATGGGAATCACCTGGGAATCACCTGGGAATCACGTGTCAATCACGTGGGAATCACGTGGGAATCACATGGGAATCACGTGGAAATGAAGTGTGAATCACGTGAAAATTACGTGAGAATCACGTGGGAATCAGGTGGGAATCACGTGTCAATCGCGTGGGAATCACGTGGGTATCACGCGTCAATCACGTGGGAATCACATGGGAATTCCGTGTCAATCACGTGAGAATCACGTGGGAATCACGTGTGAAGCACGTGGGAATCAGGTGTCAATCACGTTGGAATCATGAGGGAAACACGTGAGAATGATGAGGGAATCACGTGGGAATCACGTGGGAATCATGCGTCAATCACGTGGGAATCACGTGTCGTTTACATGGGAATCACGTGGGAATCACGTGTCAATCACGTGGGAATCACGTGGGATTCACGCGTCAATCACTTGTCAATCACGTGGGAATCACGTGGGAATCACGTGTCAATCACGTGGGATTCCCGTGGGAATCACGTGTCAATCACGTGGGAATCACCAGGGGATCATGTGGAAATCACGTGGGAATCACGTGTCAATCACGTGTCAATCACGTGGGAATCTCGTGGGAATCAGGTGGGAATCACGTGTCAATCACGTGGAATTCACGTGGGAATCACGTGGGAATCACGTGTCAATTACGTGGGAATCACTTGGGAATCTCATGCGAATCACGTGTCTATCACATGGGAATCACGTTGGAATCACGATTCAATCACGTGGGAATCACGTGGAAATCAGGTGTCAATCACGTTGGAATCATGAGGGAATCACGTGTCAATCACGAGGGAATCACGTAGGAATCTCGTGGGAATCAGGTGGGAATCACATATCAATCACGTGGAATTCACGTGGGAATCACGTGGGAATCATGTGGGAATCACGTGTCAATCACGTGGGAATCACGTGGGAATCACGTGACATTCACGTGGGAATCACGTGGGAATCACGTGTCAATCACGTGGGAATCACGTGGAAATCACGTGGTCATCAAGTGTCATTCACGTGGGAATCACGTGGAAATCAAGTGTCAATCACGTGGGAATCACCTGGGAATCACGTGGGAATCACGTGGGAATCATGTGACAATCAAGTGGGTATCTCGTGGGAATCACGTGGGAATCACGTGTCAATCACGTTGGAATCACGTGGGAATCAATTGTCAATCACGTGGGAATCCCGTAGGAATCACGTGGGAATCAAGTGTGAATCACGTGAAAATCACGTGGGAATCCCGTGGGAATCACGTGGGAATCAAGTGTGAATCACGTGATAATCACGTGGGAATCACGTGGGAATCACGTGTCAATCTCATGGGAATCACGTGGGAATCACGTGACAATCATTTGGGAACCACGTGGGAATCACGTGGGAATCTCGAGTCCATCATGTGGGAATCACGTGGGAATCACGTGGGAGTCCCGTGGGAATCACATGTAAATCGCGTGGGAATCACGTGGGAATCACGTGGGAATCACCTGGGAATCACGTGTCAATCACGTGGGAATCACGTGGGAATCACGTGTCAATCATGTGGGAATCACGTGGGAATCACGTGTCAATCACGTGGGAATCACGTGGGAGTCACCTGGGAATCACGTGTCAATATCGTGGGAATCACGTGTGAATCACGTGTGAATGACGTGTCAATCACATGGGAATCACCTGGGAATCACCTGGGAATCACGTGTCAATCACGTGGGAATCACGTGGGAATCACATGGGAATGACGTGGAAATGAAGTGTGAATCACGTGAACATTACGTGGGAATCACGTGGGAATCACGTGGAAATCACGTGTCAATCGCGTGGGAATCACGTGGGTATCACGCGTCAATCACGTGGGAATCACATGGGAATCACGTGTCAATCACGTGAGAATCACGTGGGAATCACGTGTGAAGCACGTGGGAATCACGTGGGAATCACGTGGGAATCATGCGTCAATCACGTGGGAATCACGTGTGATTCACGTGGGAATCACGTGGGAATCACGTGTCAATCACGTGGGAATCACGTGGGAATCACGTGTCAATCACTATTCAATCACGTGGGAATCACGTGCGTATCACATTTCAATCACGTGTCAATCACGTGGGATTCCCGTGTGAATCACGTGTCAATCACGTGGGAATCACGTGGAATTCAGGTGTCTGGAATCACGAGGGAATCACGTGTCAATCACGTGGGAATCACGTGAGAATCACGTGTCAATCACGTGGGAATGACGTGGAAATCAGGTGTCAATCACGTTGGAATCACGAGGGAATCACGTGTCAATCACGTGGGAATCACTTGGGAATCTCGTGGGAATCAGGTGGGTATCACGTGTCAATCACGTGGAATTCACGTGGGAATCACGTGAGAATCACGAGGGAATCACGTGTCAATCACGTGGGAATCACGTGGGAATCACGTGGGAATCACGTGTCAATCACGTGGGAATCACGTGTCTATCACGTGAGAATCACGTGGGAATCACGTGTGAAGCACGTGGGAATCAGGTGTCAATCACGTTGGAATCACGTGGGAATCACGTGAAAATGATGTGGGAATCACGTGGGAATCACGAGGGAATCATGCGTCAATCACGTGGGAATCACGTGTCATTCACTTGGGAATCACGTGGGAATCACGTGTCAATCACGTGGGAATCACGGGGGAATCACGTGTCAATCACTTGTCAATCACGTGGGAATCACGTGGGAATCACATGTCAATCACGTGGGATTCCCGTGGGAATCACGTGTCAATCACGTGTCAATCCCGTGGGAATCATGTGGGAATCACGTGTCAATCAGGTGGGAATCTCGTGGGAATCAGGTGGGAATCACGTGTTAATCACGTGGAATTCACGTGGGAATCACGTGGGAATCACGTGGGAATCACGTGTCAATGACGTGGGAATCACTTGGGAATCTCATGGGAATCACGTGTCAATCACATGGGAATCACCTGTGAATCACGTGTCAATCACGGGGGAATCACGTGGAAATCAGGTGTCAATCACGTTGGAATCACGAGGGAATCACGTGTCAATCACGTGGGAATCACGTGGGAATCTCGTGGGAATCAGGTGGGAATCACGTGTCAATCACGTGGAATTCACGTGCGAATCACGTGGGAATCAAGTGGGAATCACGTGTCAATCAGGTGGGAATCACGTGGGAATCACGTGTCAATCGCGTGGGAATCACGTGGGAATCACCTGGGAATCACGTGTCAATATCGTGGGAATCACGTGTGAATCACGTGTGAATTACATGTCAATCACATGGGAATCACCTGGGAATCACCTGGGAATCACGTGTCAATCACGTGGGAATCACGTGGGAATCACATGGGAATTACGTGGAAATGCAGTGTGAATCACGTGAAAATTACGTGGGAATCACGTGGGAATCACGTGGAAATCAAGTGTCAATCACGTGGGAATCACCTGGGAATCACGTGGGAATCACGTGGGAATCATGTGACAATCAAGTGGGTATCTCGTGGGAATCACGTGGGAATCACGTGTCAATCACGTTGGAATCACGTGGGAATCAATTGTCAATCACGTGGGAATCCCGTAGGAATCACGTGGGAATCAAGTGTGAATCATGTGAAAATCACGTGGGAATCCCGTGGGAATCACGTGGGAATCAAGTGTGAATCACGTGAAAATCACGTGGGAATCACGTGGGAATCACGTGTCAATCTCATGGGAATCACGTGGGAATCACGTGACAATCATTTGGGAACCACGTGGGAATCACGTGGGAATCTCGAGTCCATCATGTGGGAATCACGTGGGAATCACGTGGGAGTCCCGTGGGAATCACATGTAAATCGCGTGGGAATCACGTGGGAATCACGTGGGAATCACCTGGGAATCACGTGTCAATCACGTGGGAATCACGTGGGAATCACGTGTCAATCATGTGGGAATCACGTGGGAATCACGTGTCAATCACGTGGGAATCACGTGGGAGTCACCTGGGAATCACGTGTCAATATCGTGGGAATCACGTGTGAATCACGTGTGAATGACGTGTCAATCACATGGGAATCACCTCGGAATCACCTGGGAATCACGTGTCAATCACGTGGGAATCACGTGGGAATCACATGGGAATGACGTGGAAATGAAGTGTGAATCACGTGAACATTACGTGGGAATCACGTGGGAATCACGTGGAAATCACGTGTCAATCGCGTGGGAATCACGTGGGTATCACGCGTCAATCACGTGGGAATCACATGGGAATCACGTGTCAATCACGTGAGAATCACGTGGGAATCACGTGTGAAGCACGTGGGAATCACGTGGGAATCACGTGGGAATCATGCGTCAATCACGTGGGAATCACGTGTGATTCACGTGGGAATCACGTGGGAATCACGGGTCAATCACGTGGGAATCACGTGGGAATCACGTGTCAATCACTATTCAATCACGTGGGAATCACGTGCGTATCACATTTCAATCACGTGTCAATCACGTGGGATTCCCGTGTGAATCACGTGTCAATCACGTGGGAATCACGTGGAATTCAGGTGTCTGGAATCACGAGGGAATCACGTGTCAATCACGTGGGAATCACGTGAGAATCACGTGTCAATCACGTGGGAATGACGTGGAAATCAGGTGTCAATCACGTTGGAATCACGAGGGAATCACGTGTCAATCACGTGGGAATCACGTGGGAATCTCGTGGGAATCAGGTGGGTATCACGTGTCAATCACGTGGAATTCACGTGGGAATCACGTGAGAATCACGAGGGAATCACGTGTCAATCACGTGGGAATCACGTGGGAATCACGTGGGAATCACGTGTCAATCACGTGGGAATCACGTGTCTATCACGTGAGAATCACGTGGGAATCACGTGTGAAGCACGTGGGAATCAGGTGTCAATCACTTTGGAATCACGTGGGAATCACGTGAAAATGATGTGGGAATCACGTGGGAATCACGAGGGAATCATGCGTCAATCACGTGGGAATCACGTGTCATTCACTTGGGAATCACGTGGGAATCACGTGTCAATCACGTGGGAATCACGGGGGAATCACGTGTCAATCACTTGTCAATCACGTGGGAATCACGTGGGAATCACGTGTCAATCACGTGGGATTCCCGTGGGAATCACGTGTCAATCACGTGTCAATCCCGTGGGAATCATGTGGGAATCACGTGTCAATCAGGTGGGAATCTCGTGGGAATCAGGTGGGAATCACGTGTTAATCACGTGGAATTCACGTGGGAATCACGTGTCAATGACGTGGGAATCACTTGGGAATCTCATGGGAATCACGTGTCAATCACATGGGAATCACCTGGGAATCACGTGTCAATCACGGGGGAATCACGTGGAAATCAGGTGTCAATCACGTTGGAATCACGAGGGAATCACGTGTCAATCACGTGGGAATCACGTGGGAATCTCGTGGGAATCAGGTGGGAATCACGTGTCAATCACGTGGAATTCACGTGCGAATCACGTGGGAATCAAGTGGGAATCACGTGTCAATCAGGTGGGAATCACGTGGGAATCACGTGTCAATCGCGTGGGAATCACGTGGGAATCACCTGGGAATCACGTGTCAATATCGTGGGAATCACGTGTGAATCACGTGTGAATTACATGTCAATCACATGGGAATCACCTGGGAATCACCTGGGAATCACGTGTCAATCACGTGGGAATCACGTGGGAATCACATGGGAATTACGTGGAAATGCAGTGTGAATCACGTGAAAATTACGTGGAAATCACGTGGGAATCACGTGGGAATCACGTGACAATCGCGTGGGAATCACGTGGGAATCACGTTTCAATCACGTGAGAATCACGTGGGAATCACGTATGAAGCACGTGGGAATCAGGTGTCAATCACGTTGGAATCACGTAAGAATCACGTGAGAATGACGTGGGAATCACGTGGGAATCACGTGGGAATCATGCGTCAATCACGTGGGAATAACGTGTCATTCACGTGGGAATCACGTGGGAATCACATGTCAATCACGTGGAATTCACATGGGAATCACGTGTCAGTCACTTGTCAATCACGTGGGAATCACGTGTCAATCACGTGTCAATCACGTGGCATTCCCGAGGGAATAACGTGTCAATCACGTGGGAATCACGAGGGGATCACGTGGGAATCTCGGGGGAATCAGGTGGGAATCACGTGTCAATCACGTGGAATTCACGTGGGAATCACGTGGGAATCACGTGGGAATCACATGTCAATCACGTGGGAATCACGTGGGAATCCCGTGGGAATCACGTGTCAATCATGTGGGAATCATGTGGGAATCACGTGGGAATCACCTGGGAATCACGTGTCAATATCGTGGGTATCACGTGTGAATCACGTGTGAATTACATGTCAATCACATGGGAATCACCTGGAATCACCTGGGAATCACGTGTCAATCACGTGGTAATCACGTGGGAATCACATGGGAATCACGTGGAAATGAAGTGTGAATCACGTGAAAATTACGTGGGAATCACGTGGGAATCACTTGTCAATCGCGTGGGAATCACGTGGGTATCACGTGTCAATCACGTGGGAATCACGTGGGAATCACGTGGGAATCACGTGGGAATCACGTGACATTCACGTGGGAATCACGTGGGAATCACGTGTCAATCACGTGGGAATAACTTGGAAATCAAGTGTCAATCACGTGGGAATCACCTGGGAATCACGTGGGAATCACGTGGGAATCATGTGTCAATCAAGTGGGTATCACGTGGGAATCACATGGGAATCACGTGTCAATCACGTGGGAAACACGTGGAATCACTTGTCAATCACATGGGAATCACGAGGGTGTCATGTGGGAATCACGTGGGAATCACGTGTCAGTCACATGGGAATCACATAGGAATCACGTGTCAATCACGTGGGAATAACGTGGGAATCACGGGTCATTCACGTGGGAATCACGAGGGAATCACGTGTCAATCACGTGGGAACCACGTGTCAATCACGTGGGAATCACGTGAGAATCACGTGGGAATCACGTGTGAATTACGTGTCAATCACATGGGAATCACCTGGGAATCACGTGTCAATCACGTGGGAATCACGTGGGAATCACATGGGAATCACATGTCAATCACGTGGGAATCACGTGGGAATCCCGTGGGAATCACGTGTCAATCACGAGGGAATCACATGGGAATCACGTGGGAATCACGTGGGAATCACGAGACATTCACGTGGGAATCACGTGGGAATCACGTTTCATTCACGTGGGAATAACGTGGAAATCAAGTGTCAATCACGTGGGAATCACCTGGGAATCACGTGGGAATCACGTGGGAATCACGTGGGAATCATGTGTCAATCAAGTGGGTATCACGTGGGAATCACATGGGAATCACGTGTCAATCACGTGGGAAAAACGTGGAATCACTTGTCAATCACATGGGAATCACGAGGGTGTCATGTGGGAATCACGTGGGAATCACGTGTCAGTCACATGGGAATCACGTAGGAATCACGTGTCAATCACGTGGGAATCACGTGGGAATCACGGGTCATTCACGTGGGAATCACGAGGGAATCACGTGTCAATCACGTGGGAACCACGTTGCAATCACGTGGGAATCACGTGAGAATCACGTGGGAATCACGTGTGAATTACGTGTCAATCACATGGGAATTACCTGGGAATCACGTGTCAATCACGTGGGAATCACGTGGGAATCACATGGGAATCACGTGGAAATGAAGTGTGAATCACGTGAAAATTACGTGGGAATCACGTGGGAATCATGTGGAAATCACGTGGGAATCACGTGGGTAGCACGTGGGAATCACGTGGAAATCACATGTCAATCACGTGGGAAACACGTGGGAATCATGTGGAAATCACTTGTGAATCACGAGTCAATCACGTGGGATTCACGATGGAATAACGTGGGAATCACGAGGGAATCACGTTTGAATCACGTGTCAATCACGTGGGAATCACGGGGGAATCACTTGTGAATCACATGTCAATCTCGTTGATAATCAAGTGGGAATCACGTGGGAATAACGTGGCAACCAGGTGCGAATCTCATGGGAATCAAGCATCAATCACGTGGGAATCACGTGGGAGTCACGTGGGAATCTCCTGAGAAACACGTGGTAATCACGTGGGAATCACGTGGGAATCACGTGTCAATCACGTGGGAATCAGGTGGTAATCATGCGTCAATCACGTGTCATTCACGTGGGAATCACGTGGGAATCACAAGGGAATCATGCGTCAATCACGTGGGAATGACGTGGAAGTCACGTGGGAATCACGTGGGAATCACGTGGGAATCACATGGGAATCATGCGTCAATCACGTGGGAATGACGTGGAAGTCACGTGGGAGTCACGTGGGAATCACGTGGTAATCACGTGGAAATCACCTGGGAATCACGTGTCAATCACGTGGGAGTCACATGGGAATCACGTGTCAATCACGAGGGAATCACGTGGGAATCACGTGGGAATCACGGGTCAATCACATGGGAATCACGTGGGAATCACGTGTCAATCACGTGGGAATCATGTGGGAATCACGTGGGAAACACGTGGGAATCACGTGTCAATCACGTGGGAATCACGTGGGAATAACGTGTCAATCACGTGGGAACCACGTGTCAATTACGTGGGAATCACGAGGGAATCACGTGTCATTCACGTGGGAATCACGTGGGAATCACGTGGGCATCACGTGGGAATCATTTGGGAATCACGTATTAATCACGTTGGAATCACTTGGGAATCACGTGTAAATCACTTGGGAATCACGTGAGAATCACGTGGGCATCACGTGTGAATCAAGTGTGAATCACGTGACACGCACGTGGGAATCACGTGGGAATCACGTGGTAATCATGTGGGAATCACGTGTTAATCACGTGACAATCACGTGGGAATCACGTGAGAATCACGTGGGAATCACATGGGAATCACGTGTCAATCGCGTGGGACTCATGTGGGAATCACGTGGGAATCATGTCGGAATCACTTATCATTCACGTGGGAATCACTAGGGAATGACGTGTCAATCACGTGGAAATCACGTGGGAATCACGTGGGCATCCCGTGGGAATGACGTGACATTCATTTGGGACTCACGTGAGAATCACGTGAGAATCACGTAGGAATCACGTGTGAATCACGTGGGAATCATGTGTGAATCAAGTGAAAATTACGTGTGAATCACGTGTAAATCACGTGGGAATCACGTGTCAATCACTTGGGAATCACGTGTCAATCACGTGGGAATCACATGGTAATCACGTGTCAATCACAAGGTAATCACGTGGGAATCACGTGGGAAACACCTGGGAATCAGGTGTCAATCACGTGGGAATCACTTGGGAATCACGTAGGAATCACGTGTCATTCATATGGGAATCACGTGGGAATCACATCTAAATCATGTGCCAATGACGTGGGAATCACGTGGGAATTACGTGTCAATCACGTGGGAATCACGTGGGAATCACTTGTCAATCATGTGGGAATCACGTAGGAATCAAGTGAGAATCACATGGGAATCACGTGTCAATCACGTGGGAATCACATGGGAATCACGTGTCAATCATGTGTCAATCACGTGGGAATCACGTGAGAATCACGTGTCAATCACGTGTCAATCATGTGGGAATCACGTGGGAATCACGTGAAAATCACGTTTGAATCAGGTGTCAATCACGTGGGAATCACGTGGGAATCACGTGGGAATCACGTGGGAATCAGGTGTTAATCACTTGAGAATCACGTGTCAATCACGTGTCAATCACGTGTCAGTCACGTGTCAATCACGTGTCAATCACGTGGGAATCACGTGCGAATCATGTGAGAATCACGTGTCAATCACGTATCAATCACGTGGGAATCACGTGGGAATCACGTGAGAATCACGTGTCAATCACGTGCCAATCACGTGGGAATCATGTGTGATTCACGTGCGAATCACATGGGAATCAGGTGTCAATCACGTGGGAATCACGTGGGAATCACATGGGAATCAGGTGTCAATCACGTGCGAATCACATGTGAATCACGTGGGAATCACATGGGAATCACGTGTCAATGACGTGGGAATCACGTGGGAATCACATGGGAATCACGTGTCAATCACGTGGGAATCACGTGGGAGTCACGTGAGAATCACTTGGGAATCACGTGAGAATCACGTGGGAATCACGTGTCAATCGCGTGCGAATCACAAGGGAATCATGTGTCAATCACGTGGAAATAACGTGGGACTCACATGGGAATCACGTGTCAATCACGTGGAAATCACGTGGGAATCACATGGGAATCACGTTTCAATCACGTGTCACTCACGTGGGAATCACGTTTGAGTCACGTGGGAATCATGTGTCAATCGCGTGCGAATCACATGGGAATCACGTATCAATCACGTGGGAATCACGTGGGAATCACGTGGGAATCACGTAGGAATCACGTGACATTCACGTGGGAATCACATTGGAATCAAGTGGGAATCATGCGTCAATCACATGGGAATCACGTTGGAATCAAGTGGGAATCATGCGTCAATCACATGGGAATTCTTGGGAGTCACGTGGGAATCACTTGGTAATTACGTAGCAGTCACGTGGGAATCACGAAGGAATCACGTGTCAATCACGTGGGAATCAGGTGTCAATCACGTGCGAATCACATGTGAATCACGTGGGAATCACATGGGAATCACGTGTCAATGACGTGGGAATCACGTGGGAATCACATGGGAATCAGGTGTCAATCACGTGGGAATCACGTGGGAATCACATGGGAATCAGGTGTCAATCACGTGCGAATCACATGTGAATCACGTGGGAATCACATGGGAATCACGTGTCAATGACGTGGGAATCACGTGGGAATCACATGGGAATCACGTGTCAATCACGTGGGAATCACGTGGGAATCACGTGAGAATCACTTGGGAATCACGTGAGAATCACGTGGGAATCACGTGTCAATCGCGTGCGAATCACAAGGGAATCACGTGTCAATCACGTGGAAATCACGTGGGACTCACATGGGAATCACGTGTCAATCACGTGGAAATCACGTGGGAATCACATGGGAATCACGTTTCAATCACGTGTCACTCACGTGGGAATCACGTTTGAGTCACGTGGGAATCATGTGTCAATCGCGTGCGAATCACATGGGAATCACGTATCAATCACGTGGGAATCACGTGGGAATCAAGTGGGAATCACGTAGGAATCACGTGACATTCACGTGGGAATCACATTGGAATCAAGTGGGAATCATGCGTCAATCACATGGGAATCACGTTGGAATCAAGTGGGAATCATGCGTCAATCACATCGGAATACGTGGGAGTCACGTGGGAATCACTTGGTAATTACGTAGCAGTCACGTGGGAAGCACGTAGGAATCACGTGTCAATCACGTGGGAATCACGTGGGAATCACGTGGTAATCACGTGACATTCATATGGGAATCACGTGGGAATCACATCTCAATCATGTGTCAATGACGTGGGAATCACGTGGGAATTACGTGTCAATCACGTGGGAATCACGTGGGAATCACGTGACATTCACGTGGGAATCACGTGGGAATCACGTGTCAATCACGTGGGAATCACGTGGAAATCACGTGGTCATCACGTGTCATTCACGTGGGAATCACGTGGAAATCAAGTGTCAATCAAGTGGGTATCTCGTGGGAATCACGTGGGAATCACGTGTCAATCACGTTGGAATCACGTGGGAATCACTTGTCAATCATGTGGGAATCCCGTAGGAATCACGTGGGAATCAAGTGTGAATCACGTGAAAATCATCACCTGGGAATCACGTGGGAATCACGTGGGAATCATGTGTCAATCAAGTGGGTATCTCGTGGGAATCACGTGGGAATCACGTGTCAATCACGTTGGAATCACGTGGGAATCACTTGTCAATCACGTGGGAATCCCGTAGGAATCACGTGGGAATAAAGTGTGAATCACGTGAAAATCACGTGGGAATCCCGTGGAAATCACGTGGGAATCAAGTGTGAATCACGTGAAAATCACGTGGGAATCACGTGGGAATCACGTGTCAATCTCATGGGAATCACGTGGGAATCACGTGACAATCATTTGGGAACCACGTGGGAATCACGTGGGAATCTCGAGTCCATCATGTGGGAATCACGTGGGAATCACGTGGGAATCCCGTGGGAATCACATGTAAATCGCGTGGGAATCACGTGGGAGTCACGTGGGAATCACCTGGGAATCACGTGTCAATCACGTGGGAATCACGTGGGAATCACGTGTCAATCATGTGGGAATCACGTGGGAATCACGTGTCAATCGCGTGGGAATCACGTGGGAGTCACCTGGGAATCACGTGTCAATATCATGGGAATCACGTGTGAATCACGTGTGAATGACGTGTCAATCACATGGGTATCACCTGGGAATCACCTGGGAATCACGTGTCAATCACGTGGGAATCACGTGGGAATCACATGGGAATGACGTGGAAATGAAGTGTGAATCACGTAAAAATTACGTGGGAATCACGTGGGAATCACGTGGAAATCACGTGTCAATCGCGTGGGAATCACGTGGGTATCACGCGTCAATCACGTGGGAATCACATGGGAATCACGTGTCAATCACGTGAGAATCACGTGGGAATCACGTGTGAAGCACGTGGGAATCAGGTGTCAATCACGTGGGAATCACGTGGGAATCACGTGGGAATCACGTGGGAATCACGTGGGAATCATGCGTCAATCACGTGGGAATCACGTGTGATTCACGTGGGAATCACGTGGGAATCACGTGTCAATCACGTGGGAATCACGTGGGAATCACGTGTCAATCACTAGTCAATCACGTGGGAATCACGTGCGTATCACGTGTCAATCACATGTCAATCACGTGGGATTCCCGTGTGAATCACGTGTCAATCACGTGGGAATCACGTGGAAATCAGGTGTCTGGAATCACGAGGGAATCACGTGTCAATCACGTGGGAATCACGTGAGAATCACGTGTCAATCACTTGGGAATGACGTGGAAATCAGGTGTCAATCACGTTGGAATCACGAGGGAATCACGTGTCAATCACGTGGGAATCACGTGGGAATCTCGTGGGAATCAGGTGGGAATCACGTGTCAATCACGTGGAATTCACGTGGGAATCACGTGAGAATCACGAGGGAATCACGTGGGAATCACGTGGGAATCACGTGGGAATCACGTGGGAATCACGTGTCAATCACGTGAGAATCACGTGGGAATCACGTGTGAAGCACGTGGGAATCAGGTGTCAATCACGTTGGAATCACGTGGGAATCACGTGAAAATGATGTGGGAATCACGTGGGAATCACGTGGGAATCATGCGTCAATCACGTGGGAATCATGTGTCATTCACTTGGGAATCACGTGGGAATCACGTGTCAATCACGTGGGAATCATGGGGGAATCACGTGTCAATCACTTGTCAATCACGTGGGAATCACGTGGGAATCACGTGTCAATCACGTGGGATTCCCGTGGGAATCACGTGTCAATCACGTGTCAATCCCGTGGGAATCACGTGGGAATCACGTGCCAATCACGTGGGAATCTCGTGGGAATCATGTGGGAATCACGTGTTAATCACGTGGAATTCACGTGGGAATCACATGGGAATCACGTGGGAATCACGTGTCAATGACGTGGGAATCACTTGGGAATCTCATGTGAATCACGTGTCAATCACATGGGAATCACGTGGGAATCACGTGTCAATCATGTGGGAATCACGTGGAAATCAGGTGTCAATCACGTTGGAATCACGAGGGAATCACGTGTCAATCACGTGGGAATCACGTGGGAATCTCGTGGGAATCAGGTGGGAATCACGTGTCAATCACGTGGAATTCACGTGGGAATCATGTGGGAATCACGTGGGAATCACGTGTCAATCACGTGGGAATCACGTGGGAATCACGTGTCAATCGCGTGGGAATCACGTGGGAATCACCTGGGAATCACGTGTCAATCACGTGGGAATCACATGGGAATTACGTGGAAATGCAGTGTGAATCACGTGAAAATTACGTGGGAATCACGTGGGAATCACGTGTCAATCGCGTGGGAATCACGTGGGTATCACGCGTCAATCACGTGGGAATCACATGGGAATCACGTGTCAATCACGTGAGAATCACGTGGGAATCACGTATGAAGCACGTGGGAATCAGGTGTCAATCACGTTGGAATCACGTAAGAATCACGTGAGAATGACGTGGGAATCACGTGGGAATCACGTGGGAATCATGCGTCAATCACGTGGGAATAACGTGTCATTCACGTGGGAATCACGTGGGAATCACATGTCAATCACGTGGGAATCACATGGGAATCACGTGTCAGTCACTTGTCAATCACGTGGGAATCACGTGGGAATCACGTGTCAATCACGTGTCAATCACGTGGCATTCCCGTGGGAATAACGTGTCAATCACGTGGGAATCACGAAGGGATCACGTGGGAATCTCGGGGGAATCAGGTGGGAATCACGTGTCAATCACGTGGAATTCACGTGGGAATCACGTGGGAATCACGTGGGAATCACATGTCAATCACGTGGGAATCACGTGGGAATCCCGTGGGAATCACGTGTCAATCGCGTGGGAATCACGTTGGAATCACGTGGGAATCACCTGGGAATCACGTGTCCATCACGTGGGAATCACGTGGGAATCACGTGTCAATCATGTGGGAATCAGGTGGGAATCACCTGGGAATCACCTGGGAATCACGTGTCAATCACGTGGGAATCACGTGGGAATCACATGGGAATCACGTGGAAATGAAGTGTGAATCACGTGAAAATTACGTGGGAATCACGTGGGAATCACATGTCATTCGCGTGGGAATCACGTGGGTATCACGTGTCAATCACGTGGGAATCACGTGGGAATCACGTGGGAATCACGTGGGAATCACGTGACATTCACGTGGGAATCACGTGGGAATCACGTGTCAATCACGTGGGAATAACGTGGAAATCAAGTGTCAATCACGTGGGAATCACCTGGGAATCACGTGGGAATCACGTGGGAATCATGTGTCAATCAAGTGGGTATCACGTGGGAATCACATGGGAATCACGTGTCAATCACGTGGGAAACACGTGGAATCACTTGTCAATCACATGGGAATCACGAGGGTGTCATGTGGGAATCACGTGGGAATCACGTGTCAGTCACATGGGAATCACGTAGGAATCACGTGTCAATCACGTGGGAATAACGTGGGAATCACGGGTCATTCACGTGGGAATCACGAGGGAATCACGTGTCAATCACGTGGGAACCACGTGTCAATCACGTGGGAATCACGTGAGAATCACGTGGGAATCACGTGTGAATTACGTGTCAATCACATGGGAATCACCTGGGAATCACGTGTCAATCACGTGGGAATCACGTGGGAATCACATGGGAATCACATGTCAATCACGTGGGAATCACGTGGGAATCCCGTGGGAATCACGTGTCAATCACGTGGGAATCACGTGGGAATCACGTGGGAATCACGTGACATTCACGTGGGAATCACGTGGGAATCACGTTTCATTCACGTGGGAATAACGTGGAAATCAAGTGTCAATCACGTGGGAATCACCTGGGAATCACGTGGGAATCACGTGGGAATCATGTGTCAATCAAGTGGGTATCACGTGGGAATCACATGGGAATCACGTGTCAATCACGTGGGAAACACGTGGAATCACTTGTCAATCACATGGGAATCACGAGGGTGTCATGTGGGAATCACGTGGGAATCACGTGTCAGTCACATGGGAATCACGTAGGAATCACGTGTCAATCACGTGGGAATCACGTGGGAATCACGGGTCATTCACGTGGGAATCACGAGGGAATCACGTGTCAATCACGTGGGAACCACGTTGCAATCACGTGGGAATCACGTGAGAATCACGTGGGAATCACGTGTGAATTACGTGTCAATCACATGGGAATCACCTGGGAATCACGTGTCAATCACGTGGGAATCACGTGGGAATCACATGGGAATCACGTGGAAATGAAGTGTGAATCACGTGAAAATTACGTGGGAATCACGTGGGAATCATGTGGAAATCACGTGGGAATCACGTGGGAAGCACGTGGGAATCACGTGGAAATCACATGTCAATCACGTGGGAATCACGTGGGAATCATGTGGAAATCAGTTGTGAATCACGAGTCAATCACGTGGGATTCACGATGGAATAACGTGGGAATCACGAGGGAATCACGTTTGAATCACGTGTCAATCACGTGGGAATCACGGGGGAATCACTTGTGAATCACACGTCAATCTCATTGGGAATCAAGTGGGAATCACGTGGGAATAACGTGGCAACCACGTGCGAATCACATGGGAATCAAGCATCAATCACGTGGGAATCACGTGGGAGTCACGTGGCAATCTCCTGAGAAACACGTGGTAATCACGAGGGAATCACGTGGGAATCACGTGTCAATCACGTGGGAATCAGGTGGTAATCATGCGTCAATCACGTGTCATTCACGTGGGAATCTCGTGGGAATCACATGGGAATCATGCGTCAATCACGTGGGAATGACGTGGAAGTCACGTGGGAGTCACATGGGAATCACGAGGTAATCACGTGGAAATCACCTGGGAATCACGTGTCAATCACGTGGGAGTCACATGGGAATCACGTGTCAATCACGAGGGAATCACGTGGGAATCACGTGGGAATCACGGGTCAATCACATGGGAATCACGTGGGAATCACGTGTCAATCACATGGGAATCATGTGGGAATCACGTGGGAAACACGTGGGAATCACGTGTCAATCACGTGGGAATCACGTGGGAACCACGTGTCAATTACGTGGGAATCACGAGGGAATCACGTGTCATTCACGTGGGAATCACGTGGGAATCACGTGGGCATCACGTGGGAATCATTTGGGAATCACGTATTAATCACGTTGGAATCACTTGGGAATCACGTGTCAATCACTTGGGAATCACGTGAGAATCACGTGGGCATCACGTGTGAATCAAGTGTGAATCACGTGACACGCACGTGGGAATCACGTGGGAATCACGTGGTAATCATGTGGGAATCACGTGTTAATCACGTGACAATCACGTGGGAATCACGTGAGAATCACGTGGGAATCACATGGGTATCACGTGTCAATCGCGTGGGACTCATGTGGGAATCACGTGGGAATCATGTCGGAATCACTTATCATTCACGTGGGAATCACTAGGGAATGACGTGTCAATCACGTGGGAATCACGTGGGAATCACGTGGGCATCCCGTGGGAATGACGTGACATTCATTTGGGACTCACGTGAGAATCACGTGAGAATCACGTAGGAATCACGTGTGAATCACGTGGGAATCAAGTGTGAATCAAGTGAAAATTACATGTGAATCACGTGTAAATCACGTGGGAATCACGTGTCAATCACTTGGGAATCACGTGTCAATCACGTGGGAATCACATGGTAATCACGTGTCAATCACAAGGGAACCACGTGGGAATCACGTGGGAAACACCTGGGAATCAGGTGTCAATCACGTGGGAATCACTTGGGAATCACGTAGGAATCACGTGTCATTCATATGGGAATCACGTGGGAATCACATCTCAATCATGTGCCAATGACGTGGGAATCACGTGGGAATTAAGTGTCAATCACGTGGGAATCACGTGGGAATCACTTGTCAATCATGTGGGAATCACGTAGGAATCAAGTGAGAATCACATGGGAATCACGTGTTAGTCACATGGGAATCACCCGGGAATCACTTGTCAATCACGTGTTAATCACGTGGGAATCACGTGTCAATCACGTGGGAATCACGTGTCAATCACGTGGGAATCACATGGGAATCACGTGACAATCACGTGTCAATCACGTGGGAATCACGTGAGAATCACGTGTCAATCACGTGTCAATCATGTGGGAATCACGTGGGAATCACGTGAAAATCACGTTTGAATCAGGTGTCAATCACGTGGGAATCACGTGGGAATCACGTGGGAATCACGTGGGAATCAGGTGTCAATCACTTGAGAATCACGTGTCAATCACGTGTCAATCACGTGTCAGTCACGTGTCAATCACGTGTCAATCACGTGGGAATCACGTGGGAATCACGTGCGAATCATGTGAGAATCACGTGTCAATCACGTATCAATCACGTGGGAATCACGTGGGAATCACGTGAGAATCACGTGTCAATCACGTGCCAATCACGTGGGAATCATGTGTGAATCACGTGCGAATCACATGGGAATCAGGTGTCAATCACGTGGGAATCACGTGGGAATCACATGGGAATCAGGTGTCAATCACGTGCGAATCACATGGAATCACGTGTGAATCACATTGGAATCACGTGTCAATGACGTGGGAATCACGTGGGAATCACATGGGAATCACGTGTCAATCACGTGGGAATCACGTGGGAATCACGTGAGAATCACTTGGGAATCACGTGAGAATCACGTGGGAATCACGTGTCAATCGCGTGCGAATCACGTGGGAATCACGTGTCAAACACGTGGAAATCACGTGGGACTCACATGGGAATCACGTGTCAATCACGTGGAAATCACGTGGGAATCACATGGGAATCACGTTTCAATCACGTGTCACTCACGTGGGAATCACGTTTGAGTCACGTGGGAATCATGTGTCAATCGCGTGCGAATCACATGGGAATCACGTATCAATCACGTGGGAATCACGTGGGAATCACGTGGGAATCACGTAGGAATCACGTGACATTCACGTGGGAATCACATTGGAATCAAGTGGGAATCATGCGTCAATCACATGGGAATCACGTTGGAATCAAGTGGGAATCATGCGTCAATCACATGGGAATACGTGGGAGTCACGTGGGAATCACTTGGTAATTACGTAGCAGTCACGTGGGAATCACGTAGGAATCACGTGTCAATCAGGTGGGAATCACGTGGGAATCACGTGGTAATCACGTGACATTCATATGGGAATCACGTGGGAATCACATCTCAATCATGTGTCAATGACGTGGGAATCACGTGGGAATTACGTGTCAATCACGTGGGAATCACTTGTCAATCATGTAGGAATCACGTAGGAATCACGTGAGAATCACATGGGAATCACGTTTCAGTCACGTGGGTATCACGTGGGAATCACGTGGGAATCACACGGGAATCACTTGTCAATCACGTGTCAATCACGTGGGAATCACATGTCAATCACGTGGGAATCACATGGGAATCACGCGTCATTCACGTGGGAATCACGTGTTATTCACGTGGGAATCACGTGAGAATCACGTGTCAATCACGTGGGAATCACGTGTCATTCACGTGGGAATCACTTGGGAATCACGTGTCAAACACGTGGGAATCTCGGGGGAGTCACGTGGGAATCACGTGTCAATCACGTCGGAATCACTTGTCAATCACGTTGGAATCACGTGGGAATCACGTGGGAATCACGTAGGAATCACGTGACATTCACGTGGGAATCACGTTGGAATCAAGTGGGAATCATGCGTCAATCACATGGGAATCACGTTGGAATCAAGTGGGAATCATGCGTCAATCACATGGGAAAACGTGGGAGTCACGTGGGAATCACTTGGTAATTACGTGGCAATCACGTGGGAATCACGTGGGAATCACGTGTCAATCACGTGGGAATCACGTTGGAATCACGTTGTAATCACGTGACATTCACGTGGGAATCACGTGGGAATCATGCGTCATTCACGTGGGAATCACGTGTCATTCACGTGGGAATCACGTGGGAATCACGTTTCAATCACGTGGGAATCACGAGGGAATCACGTGGGAATCACGTGGGAATCAGGTGTCAGTCACGTGTCAATCACGTGGGAATCACGTGAGAATCACGTGGGAATCACGTGTGAGTCACGTGTAAATCACGTGGGAATCATGTGGGAATTATGTGTGAATCACGTGGATTCATGTGGGAATCATGTGAGAATCATGTGGGAATCACGTGTCAATTATGAAGGAATCACGTGGGAATCACTTGGGAATCACGGGGGACTTATGTGTGAATCACGTGGATTCATGTGGGAATCATGTGAGAATCACGTGGGAATCACGTGTCAATTACGAAGGAATCACGTGGCAATCACGTGGGAATCACGTGGGAATCACGGGGGAATTATGTGTGAATCACGTGGATTCATGTGGAAATCATGTGAGAATCACGTGGGAATCACGTGTCAATCACGAAGGAATCACGTGGGAATCACGTGGGAATCACTTGTCAATCACGTGCGAATCACGTGTGAATCACTTGGGAGTCACGTGGAAATCACGGGGGAATAACGTGTGAATCACGTGGATTCATGTGGGAATCATGTGAAAATCACGTGGGAATCATGTGTCAATCACGAAGGAATCACGTGGGAATCACGTGGGAATCACTTGTCAATTACGAAGGAATCACGTGGGAATCACGTCTGAATCATGTGTCAAACACGTGGGATTCACGTGGGAATCAGGTGGGAATCACGTTTCAATCATATGTCACATGGGAATCAGGTGTCAATCACATGTGAATCACATGGGAATCACGTGGGAATCACATGGGAATCACGTGTCAATCACGTGGGAATCACGTGGGAATCACATGGGAATCATGTGTCAATCACGTGTCAATCACGTGGGAATCACGTGGGAATCACGTGAGAATCACTTGGGAATCACATGAGAATCACGTTGGAATCACGTGTCAATCGCGTACAAATCACATGGGAATCACGTGTCAATCACGTGGAAATCACGTGGGATTCACATGGGAATCACGTGTCAATCACGTGGGAATCACGTGGGAATCACATGGGAATCACGTTTCAATCACGTGTCAATCATGTGGGAATCACGTGTGATTCACATGGGAATCACGTGGGAATCACGTGAGAATCACGTGGGAATCACGAGTCAATCGCGTGCTAATCACATGGGAATCACGTGTCAATCACGTTGGAATCATGTGGGAATCACGTGGGAATCACGTAGGAATCACGTGACATTCACGTGGGAATCACGTTGGAATCAAGTGGGAATCATGCGTCAATCACATGGGAATCACGTTGGAATCAAGTGGGAATCATGCGTCAATCACATGGGAATACGTGGGAGTCACGTGGGAATCACTTGGTAATTACGTGGCAATCACGTGGGAATCACGTGGGAATCACGTGTCAATCACGTGGGAATCACGTGGGAATCATGTGGTAATCACGTGACATTCATATGGGAATCACGTTGGAATCACATCTCAATCATGTGTCAATGACGTGGAAATCACGTGGGAATTACGTGTCAATCACGTGGGAATCACTTGTCAATCATGTGAGAATCACGTAGGAATCACGTGAGAATCACATGGGAATCACGTTTTAGTCACGTGGGTATCACGTGGGAATCACGTGGGAATCACGCGGGAATCACTTGTCAATCACGTGTCAATCACGTGGGAATCACGTGTCAATCACGTGGGAATCACGTGGGAATCACGTGGGCATCCCGTGGGAATGACGTAACATTCATTTGGGACTCACGTGGGAATCACGTGAGAATCACGTGGGAATCACGTGTGAATCACGTGGGAATCAAGTGTGAATCAAGTGAAAATTACGTGTGAATCACGTGGGAATCACGTGGGAATCACGTGTCTATCGCGTGGGAATCACGTGGGAATCACCTCGGAATCACGTGTCAATCACGTGGAAGTCACGTAGGCATCACGAGGGAATCATCTTGGAATCACGTGTCAATCACGTTGGAATCACGTGGAATTCACGTGGGAATCACTTGTCAATCACGTGTGAATCCCGTGGGAATCCCGTGGATATCACGTGGAAATCACGTGTCAATCTCGTGTGAATCACGTGGGAATCACGTGACAATCATTTGGGAATCACGTGGGAATCACGTTGGAATCTCGTCTCCATCATGTGGGAATCACGTAGGAATAACATGGGAATCACGGGTCAATCACATGGGTATCATGTAGGAATCACGTGTCAATCACGTGGGAATCACGTGTCAATCACATGGAATTCACGTGGGAATCACGTGGGAATCACGTGGGAATCAAGCATCATTCACCTGGAAATCACGTGGGAGTCACGTGGGAATCATGTGGGAATCACGTGGGAATCACGTGGTAATCAAGTGGGAATCTCGTGGGAATCAGGAGGGAATCACGTGGGAATCACGTGGGAATCACGTGTCAATCACGTGGGAATCACGTGGGAATCACGTGGGAATCACGTGGGAATCACGTGTCAATTGCGTGGGAATCACGTGGAAATCAAGTGTGAATCATGTGAAAATCAAGTGGGAATCTAGTGGGAATCACGTGTCAAATACGTGGGAATCACTTGGGAATCTCATGGGAATCATGTGGAAATCACGTGTCAATCACGTGGGAATCACATGGGAATCACTTGGGAATCACGTGTCAATCACGTGGGAATCACGTGGTAATCACGTGGGAATCACGTGGGAATCAAGTGTGAACCACGTGAAAATTACGTGGGAATCACGTGGGAGTCACGTGGGAATCACGTGTCAATCGCGTGGGACTCACGTGGGAATCACGTGGGAATCACCTGGGAATTACGTGTCAATCACATTGGAATCACGTGGGAAACACATGTCAATCACGTGGGAATCACGTGGGAATCACGTGGGAATCACGTGGGAATCACGTGTCAATCACGTGGGAATCACATGGGATTCATGTGTGAATGACGTGAAAATTACGTGGGAATCAGGTGGGAATCACCTGGGAATCACGTGTCAATATAGTGGGAATCACGTGGGAGTCACGTGGGAATCACGTGGGAATCACTTGGGAATCACGTGTCAACCACGTGGGAATCACGTGTCAATCACGTGGGAATCACATGGGAATCAAGTGTGAATCACGTGAAAATTACGTGGGAATCACGTGGGAGTCACGTGGGAATCACGTGTCAATCGCGTGGGACTCACGTGGGAATCACGTGGGAATCACCTGGGAATCACTTGTGAATCACGTGTCAATCACGTGGGAATCACGAGGGAATCACGTGGAAATCACGTGGGAATCAAATTTGAATCAAGTGAAAATTACGTGGGAATCACGTGGGAATCACGTGGGAATCATGTGTCAATCGTGTGGGAATCACGTGGGTATCACGCGTCAATCACTTGGGAATCACATGGGAATCACGTGTTAATCACGTGGGAATCACGGGGGAATCACGTGTGTAGCACGAGGGATACAGGTGTCAATCAAGTGGGAATCACGTGGAAATCACGTGAGAATGACGTGGGAATCACGTGGGAATCATGCGTCAATCACGTGGGAATCACGTGTAATTCACGTGGGAATCACGTGGGTATCACGTGTCAATCACGTGGGAATCAATTGGGAATCACGTGGGAATCACGTGTCAATCACGTGTCAATCACGTGGGAATCACGTGGGATTCACGTGGGATTCACGTGATAATCACGTGGTAATCACGTGGGAATCACGTGGGAATCACGTGTCAATCACGCGTCAATCAACTGGGAATCACGAGGGAGTCACGTGGGAATCACGTGAGAATCCCGTGGTAATCACGTGGGAATCACGTGTCAATCACGAGGGAATCATGTGGGAGTCATGAGTCAATCACGTGTCATTCACGTGGTAATCACGTGGGAATCACATGTCAATAACGTGGGAATCCCGTGGGAATCACGTGTCAATTTCGTGGGAATCTCGTGGGAATCAGGTGGGAATCACGTGTCAATCACGTGGCAATCACGCGGAAATCAGGTGTCAATCACGTTGGAATCACGAGGGAATCACGTGTCAATCACGTGGGAATCACGGGGTAATCTCGTGGGAATCAGGTGGGAATCACGTGTCAATCACGTGGAATTCACGTGGGAATCACGTGGGAATCACGTGTCAATCACGTGGGAATCACGTGGGAATCACGTGGGAATCACGTGACATTCATGTGGGAATCACGTGGGAATCACGTGTCAATCACGTGGTAATCACATGGGAATCACGTGGTAATCACCTGGGAATCACGTGGGAATCACGTGGTAATCACGTGGGAATCACGTGTGAATCACGTGTCAATCACGAGGGAATCACGTGGGAGTCATGAGTCAATCACGTGTCATTCACGTGGGAATCACGTGGGAATCACGTGTCAATCACGTGGGAATCAGGTGGGAATCACGTGTCAATCACGCGGAATTCACGTTGGAATCACGTGGGAATCACGTGGGAATCACGTGTCAATCACGTGGGAATCACTTGGGAATCTCATGGGAATCACGTGGGAATCACTTTTCAATCACGTGGGAATCACGTGGGAATCAGGTGGGAATCACGTGTCAATCACGCGGAATTCACGTTGGAATCACGTGGGAATCAGGTGGGAATCACGTGTCAATCACGCGGAATTCACGTTGGAATCACATGGGAATCACGTGGGAATCACTTTTCAATCACGTGGGAATCACGTGGGAATCATATGTCAATCAAGTGGGTATCACGTGGGAATCACGTGGGAATCACGTGTCAATCACGTGGGAAACACGTGGAATCACTTGTCAATCACATGGGAATCACGAGGGTGTCATGTGGGAATCACGTGGGAATCACGTGTCATTCACATGGGAATCACGAAGAAATCACGTGTCAATCACGTGGCAATCACGTGGGAATCACGGGTCATTCACGTGGGAATCACGAGGGAATCACGTGTCAATCACGTGGGAACCACGTGTCAATCACGTGGGAGTCACGTGAGAATCACGTGGGATTCACGTGGGTATCACGTGTCAGTCACATGGGAATCATGTGTGAATCACGTGGGAATCACGTTGGAATCACGTGTCAATCACGTGGGAATCACGGGTCAATCACGGGGAAATCACGTAGGCATCACGTGGGAATCATCTGGGAATCACGTGTCAATCATGTTGGAATTATGTGGGAATCACGTGGGAATCACGTGTCAATCACATGGGAATGACGTAGGAATCACGTGTCAATCACTTGGGAATCACGTAGGAATCACGTGAGAATCACGTGGGAATCACGTGTGAATTACGTGTCAATCACATGGGAATCACCTGGGAATCACCTGGGAATCACGTGTAAATCACGTGGGAATCACGTGGGAATCACATGGGAATCACGTGGAAATCACGTGTCAATCGCGTGGGAATCACGTGGGTATCACGCGTCAATCGCGTCGGAATCACGTGGGTATCACGCGTCAATCACGTGGGAATCACATGGGAATTCCCTGTCAATCACGTGAGAATCACGTGGGAATCACGTGTGAAGCACGTGGGAATCAGGTGTCAATCACGTTGGAATCACGAGGGAATCACGTGAGAATGATGTGGGAATCACGTGGGAATCACGTGGGAATCATGTGTCAATCACGTGGGAATCATGTGTCATTTACGTGGGAATCACGTGGGAATCACGTGTCAATCACGTGGGAATCACGAGGGATTCACGTGTCAATCACTTGTCAATCACGTGGGAATCACGTGGGAATCACGTGTCAATCACGTGGGATTCCCATGGGAGTCACGTGTCAATCACGTGGGAATCACGAGGGGATCACGTGGAAATCACGTGGGAATCACGTGTCAATTACGTGTCAATCACGTGGGAATCTCGTGGGAATTAGGTGGGAATCACGTGTCAATCACGTGGAATTCACGTGGGAATCACGTGGGAATCACGTGGGAATCATGTGTCAATCACGTGGGAATCACTTGGGAATCTCATGGGAATCACGTGTCAATCACATGGGAATCACGTGGGAATCACGTGTCAATCACGTGGGATTCACGTGGAAATCAGGTGTCAATCAAGTTGGAATCACGAGGGAATCACGTGTCAATCCCTTAGGAATCACGTGGGAATCAAGTGTGAATCACGTGAAAATCACGTGGGAATCACGTGGGAATCACGTGGGAATCTCGTGTCAATCTCGTGGGAATCACGTGGGAATCACGTGACAATCATTTTGGAACCACGTGGGAATCACGTGGGAATCTCGAGTCCATCATGTGGGAATCACGTGGGAATCACGTGGGAATCTCGTGGGAATCACATGTCAATCGCGTGGGAATCACGTGGGAATCACGTGGGAATCACCTGGGAATCACGTGTCAATCACGTGGGAATCACTTGGGAATCTCATGGGAATCACGTGGGAATCACTTTTCAATCACGTGGGAATCACGTGGGAATCAGGTGGGAATCACGTGTCAATCACGCGGAATTCACGTTGGAATCACGTGGGAATCAGGTGGGAATCACGTGTCAATCACGCGGAATTCACGTTGGAATCACATGGGAATCACGTGGGAATCACTTTTCAATCACGTGGGAATCACGTGGGAATCATATGTCAATCAAGTGGGTATCACGTGGGAATCACGTGGGAATCACGTGTCAATCACGTGGGAAACACGTGGAATCACTTGTCAATCACATGGGAATCACGAGGGTGTCATGTGGGAATCACGTGTCATTCACATGGGAATCACGTAGAAATCACGTGTCAATCACGTGGCAATCACGTGGGAATCACGGGTCATTCACGTGGGAATCACGAGGGAATCACGTGTCAATCACGTGGGAACCACGTGTCAATCACGTGGGAGTCACGTGAGAATCACGTGGGATTCACGTGGGTATCACGTGTCAGTCACATGGGAATCATGTGTGAATCACGTGGGAATCACGTTGGAATCACGTGTCAATCACGTGGGAATCACGGGTCAATCACGGGGAAATCACGTAGGCATCACGTGGGAATCATCTGGGAATCACGTGTCAATCATGTTGGAATTATGTGGGAATCACGTGGGAATCACGTGTCAATCACATGGGAATGACGTAGGAATCACGTGTCAATCACTTGGGAATCACGTAGGAATCACGTGAGAATCACGTGGGAATCACGTGTGAATTACGTGTCAATCACATGGGAATCACCTGGGAATCACCTGGGAATCACGTGTAAATCACGTGGGAATCACGTGGGAATCACATGGGAATCACGTGGAAATCACGTGTCAATCGCGTGGGAATCACGTGGGTATCACGCGTCAATCGTGTGGGAATCACGTGGGTATCACGCGTCAATCACGTGGGAATCACATGGGAATTCCCTGTCAATCACGTGAGAATCACGTGGGAATCACGTGTGAAGCACGTGGGAATCAGGTGTCAATCACGTTGGAATCACGAGGGAATCACGTGAGAATGATGTGGGAATCACGTGGGAATCACGTGGGAATCATGTGTCAATCACGTGGGAATCACGTGTCATTTACGTGGGAATCACGTGGGAATCACGTGTCAATCACGTGGGAATCACGAGGGATTCACGTGTCAATCACTTGTCAATCACGTGGGAATCACGTGGGAATCACGTGTCAATCACGTGGGATTCCCATGGGAGTCACGTGTCAATCACGTGGGAATCACGAGGGGATCACGTGGAAATCACGTGGGAATCACGTGTCAATTACGTGTCAATCACGTGGGAATCTCGTGGGAATTAGGTGGGAATCACGTGTCAATCACGTGGAATTCACGTGGGAATCACGTGGGAATCACGTGGGAATCATGTGTCAATCACGTGGGAATCACTTGGGAATCTCATGGGAATCACGTGTCAATCACATGGGAATCACGTGGGAATCACGTGTCAATCACGTGGGATTCACGTGGAAATCAGGTGTCAATCAAGTTGGAATCACGAGGGAATCACGTGTCAATCCCTTAGGAATCACGTGGGAATCAAGTGTGAATCACGTGAAAATCACGTGGGAATCACGTGGGAATCACGTGGGAATCTCGTGTCAATCTCGTGGGAATCACGTGGGAATCACGTGACAATCATTTGGGAACCACGTGGGAATCACGTGGGAATCTCGAGTCCATCATGTGGGAATCACGTGGGAATCATGTGGGAATCTCGTGGGAATCACATGTCAATCGCGTGGGAATCACGTGGGAATCACGTGGGAATCACCTGGGAATCACGTGTCAATCACGTGGGAATCACGTGGGAATCACGTGTCAATCATGTGGGAATCACGTGGGAATCACGTGTCAATCGCGTGGGAATCACTTGGGAATCACCTGGGAATCACGTGTCAATATCGTGGGAATCACGTGTGAATCACGTGTGAATGACGTGTCAATCACATGGGAATCACCTGGGAATCAACTGGGAATCACGTGTCAATCACGTGGGAATCACGTGGGAATCACATGGGAATCACGTGGATATGAAGTGTGAATCACGTGAAAATTACGTGGGAATCACGTGGGAATCACGTGGGAATCACGTGTCAATCGCGTGGGAATCACGTGGGTATCACGCGTCAATCACGTGGGAATCACGGGGGAATCACGTGGGAATCACGTGTCAATCGCGTGGGAATCACGTGGGTATCACGCGTCAATCACGTGAGAATCACTTGGGAATCACGAGTGAAGCACGTGGGAATCAGGTGTCAATCACGTTGGAATCACGTGGGAATCACGTGGGAATCACGTGGGAATCACGTGGGAATCATGCGTCAATCACGTGGGAATCAAGTGTGATTCACGTGGGAATCACGTGGGAATCACGTGTCAATCACGTGGGAATCACGTGGGAATCACGTGTCAATCACTAGTCAATCACGTGGGAATCACGTGGGTATCACGTGTCAATCACGTGTCAATCACGTGGGATTCCCGTGGGAATCACGTGTCAATCACGTGGGAATCACGAGGGGATCACGTGGGAATTTCTTGGGAATCAGGTGGGAATCACGTGTCAATCACGTGGAATTCACGTGGGAATCACGTGGGAATCACGTGGGAATCACGTGTCAATCACGTGAGAATCACTTGGGAATCTCATGGGAATCACGTGTCAATCACGTGGCATTCCCGTGGGAATCACGTGTCAATCACGTGGGAATCACATGGAAATCAGGTGTCAATCACGTGGGAATCACGTGGGAATCTCGTGGGAATCAGGTGGGAATCACGTGTCAATCACGTGGAATTCACGTGGGAATCACGTGGAATACACGTGGGAATCACGTGGGAATCACGAGGGAATCACGTGTCAATCACGTGGGAATCACGTGGGAATCACGTGTCAATCACGTGGGAGTCACGTGTCAATCACGTGAGAATCACGTGGGAATCACGTGTGAAGCACGTGGGAATCAGGTGTCAATGACGTGGGAATCTCGTGGGAATCAGGTGGGAATCACGTGTCAATCACGTGGCAATCACGCGGAAATCAGGTGTCAATCACGTTGGAATCACGAGGGAATCACGTGTCAATCACGTGGGAATCACGGGGGAATCTCCTGGGAATCAGGTGGGAATCACGTGTCAATCACGTGGAATTCACGTGGGAATCACGTGGGAATCACGTGTCAATCACGTGGGAATCACGTGGGAATCACGTGGGAATCACGTGACATTCATGTGGGAATCACGTGGGAATCACGTGTCAATCACGTGGTAATCACATGGGAATCACGTGGTAATCACCTGGGAATCACGTGGGAATCACGTGGTAATCACGTGGGAATCACGTGTGAATCACGTGTCAATCACGAGGGAATCACGTGGGAGTCATGAGTCAATCACGTGTCATTCACGTGGGAATCACGTGGGAATCACGTGTCAATCACGTGGGAATCAGGTGGGAATCACGTGTCAATCACGCGGAATTCACGTGGGAATCACGTGGGAATCACGTGGGAATCACGTGTCAGTCACGTGGGAATCACTTGGGAATCTCATGGGAATCACGTGTCAATCACATGGGAATCACGTGGGAATCACTTTTCAATCACGTGGGAATCACGTGGGAATCATGTGTCAATCAAGTGGGTATCACGTGGGAATCACGTGGGAATCACGTGTCAATCACGTGGGAAACACGTGGAATCACTTGGCAATCACATGGGAATCACGAGGGTGTCATGTGGGAATCACGTGGGAATCACGTGTCATTCACATGGGAATCACGTAGAAATCACGTGTCAATCACGTGGCAATCACGTCGGAATCACGGGTCATTCACGTGGGAATCACGAGGGAATCACGTGTCAATCACGTGGGAACCACGTGTCAATCACGTGGGAGTCACGTGAGAATCACGTGGGATTCACGTGGGAATCATGTGTCAGTCACATGGGAATCATGTGGGAATCACGTGGGAATCACGTTGGAATCACGTGTCAATCACGTGGGAATCACGGGTCAATCACGGGGAAATCACGTAGGCATCACGTGGGAATCATCTGGGAATCACGTGTCAATCACGTTGGAATTACGTGGGAATCACGTGGGAATCACTTGTCAATCACGTGGGAATCCCGTGGGAATCACGTGGGAATCAAGTGTGAATCACGTGAAAATCACGTGGGAATCACGTGGGAATCACGTGGGAATCACGTGTCAATCTCGTTGGAATCACGTGGGAATCACGTGACAATCATTTGGGAATCACGTGGGAATCACGTGGGAATCTCGAGTCCATCATGTGGGAATCCCGTGGGAATCACGTGTCAATCGCGTGGGAATCACGTGGGAATCACGTGGGAATCACCTGGGAATCACGTGTCAATCACGTGGGAATCACGTGGGAATCATGTGTCAATCAAGTGGGTATCACGTGGGAATCATGTGTCAATCACGTAGGAAACACGTGGAATCACTTGTCAATCACATGGGAATCACGAGGGTGTCATGTGGGAATCACGTGGGAATCACATGTCAATCACATGGGAATCACGTAGAAATCACGTGTCAATCACGTGGCAATCACGTGGGAATCACGGGTCATGCACGTGGGAATCACGAGGGAATCACGTGTCAATCACGCGGGAACCACGTGTCAATCACGTGGGAGTCACGTGAGAATCACGTGGGATTCACGTGGGAATCACGTGTCAGTCACATGGGAATCACGTGGGAATCACATGTCAATCACGTGGGAATCACGTTGGAATCACGTGTCAATCACGTGGGAATCACGTGTCAATCACGTGGAAATGACGTAGGCATCACGTGAGAATCATCTGGGAATCACGTGTCAATCACGTTGGAATCACGTGGGAATCACGTGGGAATCACTTGTCAATCACGTGGGAATCCCGTGGGAATCACGTGGGAATCAAGTGTGAATCACGTGAAAATCACGTGGAAACAGGTGGGAATCACGTGAGAATCACGTGTCAAACTCGTTGGAATCACGTGGGAATCACGTGACAATCATTTGGGAATCACGTGGGAATCACGTGGGAATCTCGAGTCCATCATGTGGGAATCACGTGGGAATCCCGTGGGAATCACGTGTCAATCGCGTGGGAATCACGTGGGAATCACGTGGGAATCACCTGGGAATCACGTGTCAATCACGTGGGAATCACAAGGGAATCACGTGTCAATCATGTGGGAATCACGTGGGAATCACTTGGGAATCACCTGGGAATCACGTGTCAATATCGTGGTAATCACGTGTGAATCACGTGTGAATTACGTGTCAATAACATGGGAATCACCTGGGAATCACGTGTCAATCACGTGGGAATCACATGGGAATCACATGGGAATCACGTGGAAATGAACTGTGAATCACGTGAAAATTACGTGGGAATCACGTGGGAATCACGTAGGAATCACATGTCAATGGCGTGGGAATCACGTGGGTATCACGCGTCAATCATGTGGGAATCACGTGGGAATCACGTGGGAATCACGTGACATTCACCTGGGAATCATGTAGGAATCACGTGGGAATCGTGTGTCAATCAAGTGGGTATCACATGGGAATCACGTGGGAATCACGTGTCAATCACGTGGGAAACACGTGGAATCACTTGTCAATTACATGGGAATAACGAGGGTGTCATGTGGGAATCACGTGGGAATCACGTGACATTCACCTGGGAATCATGTAGGAATCACGTGGGAATCGTGTGTCAATCAAGTGGGTATCACATGGGAATCACGTGGGAATCACGTGTCAATCACATGGGAATCACGTAGGAATCACGTGTCAATAACGTGGGAATCACGTGGGAATCACGGGTCATTCACGTGGGAATCACGAGGGAATCACGTGTCAATCACGTGGGAATCACGTAGGAATCACGTGAGAATCACGTGGGAATCACGTGTGAATTACGTGTCAATCACATGGGAATCACCTGGGAATCACCTGGGAATCACGTGTAAATCACGTGGGAATCACGTGGGAATCACATGGGAATCACGTGGAAATCACGTGTCAATCGCGTGGGAATCACGTGGGTATCACGCGTCAGTCGCGTGGGAATCACGTTGGTATCACGCGTCAATCACGTGGGAATCACATGGGAATTCCCTGTCAATCACGTGAGAATCACGTGGGAATCACGTGTGAAGCACGTGGGAATCAGGTGTCAATCACGTTGGAATCACGAGGGAATCACGTGAGAATGATGTGGGAATCACGTGGGAATCACGTGGGAATCATGTGTCAATCACGTGGGAATCACGTGTCATTTACGTGGGAATCACGTGGGAATCACGTGTCAATCACGTGGGAATCACGAGGGATTCACGTGTCAATCACTTGTCAATCACGTGGGAATCTCGTGGGAATCACGTGTCAATCACGTGGGATTCCCATGGGAGTCACGTGTCAATCACGTGGGAATCACGAGGGGATCACGTGGAAATCACGTGGGAATCACGTGTCAATTACGTGTCAATCACGTGGGAATCTCGTGGGAATTAGGTGGGAATCACGTGTCAATCACGTGGAATTCACGTGGGAATCACGTGGGAATCACGTGGTAATCATGTGTCAATCACGTGGGAATCACTTGGGAATCTCATGGGAATCACGTGTCAATCACATGGGAATCACGTGAGAATCACGTGTCAATCACGTGGGATTCACGTGGAAATCAGGTGTCAATCAAGTTGGAATCACGAGGGAATCACGTGTCAATCCCGTAGGAATCACGTGGGAATCAAGTGTGAATCACGTGAAAATCACGTGGGAATCCCGTGGGAATCACGTGGGAATCAAGTGTGAATCACGTGAAAATCACGTGGGAATCACGTGGGAATCACGTGGGAATCACGTGGGAATCTCGTGTCAATCTCGTGGGAATCACGTGACAATCATTTGGGAACCACGTGGGAATCACGTGGGAATCTCGAGTCCATCATGTGGGAATCACGTGGGAATCACGTGGGAATCTCGTGGGAATCACATGTCAATCGCGTGGGAATCACGTGGGAATCACGTGGGAATCACCTGGGAATCACGTGTCAATCACGTGGGAATCACGTGGGAATCACGTGTCAATCATGTGGGAATCACGTGGGAATCACGTGTCAATCGCGTGGGAATCACTTGGGAATCACCTGGGAATCACGTGTCAATATCGTGGGAATCACGTGTGAATCACGTGTGAATGACGTGTCAATCACATGGGAATCACGTGGGAATCACCTGGGAATCACGTGTCAATCACGTGGGAATCACGTGGGAATCACATGGGAATCACGTGGAAATGAAGTGTGAATCACGTGAAAATTACGTGGGAATCACGTGGGAATCACGTGGGAATCACGTGTCAATCGCGTGGGAATCACGTGGGTATCACGCGTAAATCACGTGGGAATCACGTGGGAATCACGTGGGAATCACGTGTCAATCGCGTGGGAATCACGTGGGTATCACGCGTCAATCACGTGAGAATCACTTGGGAATCACGAGTGAAGCACGTGGGAATCAGGTGTCAATCACGTTGGAATCACGTGGGAATCACGTGGAAATCACGTGGGAATCACGTGGGAATCATGCGTCAATCACGTGGGAATCAAGTGTGATTCACGTGGGAATCACGTGGGAATCACGTGTCAATCACGTGGGAATCACGTGGGAATCACGTGTCAATCACTAGTCAATCACGTGGGAATCACGTGGGTATCACATGTCAATCACGTGTCAATCACGTGGGATTCCCGTGGGAATCACGTGTCAATCACGTGGGAATCACGAGGGGATCACGTGGGAATTTCGTGGGAATCAGGTGGGAATCAAAGGTCAATCACGTGGAATTCACGTGGGAATCACGTGGGAATCACGTGGGAATCACGTGTCAATCACGTGAGAATCACATGGGAATCTCATGGGAATCACGTGTCAATCACGTGTCAATCACGTGGCATTCCCGTGGGAATCACGTGTCAATCACGTGGGAATCACGTGGAAATCAGGTGTCAATCACGTGGGAATCACGTGGGAATCTCGTGGGAATCACATGGGAATCACGAGTCAATCACGTGGAATTCACGTGGGAATCACGTGGAATCCACGTGGGAATCACGTGGGAATCACGAGGGAATCACGTGTCAATCACGTGGGAATCACGTGGGAATCACGTGTCAATCACGTGGGAGTCACGTGTCAATCACGTGAGAATCACGTGGGAATCACGTGTGAAGCACGTGGGAATCAGGTGTCAATAACGTTGGAATCACGTGGGAATCACGTGAGAATGACGTGGGAATCACGTGGGAATCACGTGGGAATCATGCGTCAATCACGTGGGAATCACGTGTCATTCACTTGGGAATCACGTGGGAATCACCTGTCAATCACGTGGGAATCACGGGGGAATCACGTGTCAATCACTTGTCAATCACGTGGGAATCACGTGGGAATCACGTGTCAATCACGTGGGATTCCCGTGGGAATCACGTGTCAATCACGTGGGAATCACGAGGGGATCACGTGGGAATCACGTGGGAATCACGTGTCAATCACGTGTCAATCCCGTGGGAATCACGTGGGAATCACGTGTCAATCACGTGGGAATCTCGTGGGAATCAGGTGGGAAGCACGTGTCAATCACGTGGAATTCACGTGGGAATCACGTGTCAATCACGTGGGAATCACTTGGGAATCTCATGGGAATCACGTGTCAATCACATGGGAATCACGTGGGAATCACGTGTCAATCACGTGGGAATCACGTGGAAATCAGGTGTCAATCACGTTGGAATCACGAGGGAATCACGTGTCAATCACGTGGGAATCACGTGGGAATCTCGTGGGAATCAGGTGGGAATCACGTGTCAATCACGTGGAATTCACGTGGGAATCACGTGGGAATCACGTGGGAATCACGTGTGAATTACGTGTCAATCACACGGGAATCACCTGGGAATCACCAGAGAATCACGTGTCAATCACGTGGGAATCACGTGGGAATCACATGGGAATCACGTGGAAATGCAGTGTGAATCACGTGAAAATTACGTGGGAATCACGTGGGAATCACGCGTCAATCGCGTGGGAATCACGCGTCAATCACGTGGGAATCACATGGGAATCACGTGTCAATCACTTGAGAATCACGTGGGAATTACGTGTGAAGCACGTGGGAATCAGGTGTCAATCACGTTGGAATCACGTAAGAATCACGTGAGAATGACGTGGGAATCACGTGGGAATCACGTGGGAATCATGCGTCAATCACGTGGGAATAACGTGTCATTCACGTGGGAATCACATGGGAATCACATGTCAATCACGTGGGAATCACATGGGAATCACGTGTCAATCACTTGTCAATCACGTGGGAATCACGTGGGAATCACGTGTCAATCACGTGGCATTCCCGTGGGAATCACGTGTCAATCACGTGGGAATAACGAGGGGATCACGTGGGAATCTCGGGGGAATCAGGTGGGAATCACGTGTCAATCACGTGGAATTCACGTGGGAATCACGTGGGAATCACGTGTCAATCACGTGGGAATCACGTGGGAATCTCGTTGGAATCTCGTGGGAATCAGGTGGGAATCACGTGTCAATCACGTGGAATTCACGTGGGAATTACGTGGGAATCCCGTGGGAATCACGTGTCAATCGCGTGGGAATCACGTGGGAATCACGTGGGAATCACCTGGGAATCACGTGTCAATCACGTGGGAATCACGTGGGAATCACGTGTCAATCATGTGGGAATCAGGTGGGAATCACGTGAGAATCACCTGGGAATCACGTGTCAATATCGTGGGTATCACCTGTGAATCACGTGTGAATTTCTTGTCAATCACATGGGAATCACCTGGGAATCACCTGGGAATCACGTGTCAATCACGTGGGAATCACGTGGGAATCACATGGGAATCACGTGGAAATGAAGTGTGAATCACGTGAAAATTACGTGGGAATCACGTGGGAATCACGTGGGAATCACGTGTCAATCGCGTGGGAATCACGTGGGTATCACGCGTCAATCACGTGGGAATCACCTGGGAATCACGTGGGAATCATGTGTCAATCAAGTGGGTATCACGTGGGAATCACGTGGGAATCACGTGTCAATCACGTGGGAATCACATGGAAATCACATGGGAATCACGTGGAAATGAATTGTGAATCACGTGTCAATCACGTGGGAATCACGTGGAAATCACGTGGGAATCACGTGTCATTCACGTGGGAATAACGTGGAAATCAAGTGTCAATCACGTGGGAATCACCTGGGAATCACGTGGGAATCATGTGTCAATCAAGTGGGTATCACGTGGGAATTACGTGGGAATCACGTGTCAATCACTTGGGAAACACGTTGAATCACTTGTCAATCAAATGGGAATCACGAGGGTGTCATGTGGGAATCACGTGGGAATCACGTGTCAATCACAGAATCACGTAGGAATCACGTGTCAATCACGTGGAAATCACGTGGGAATCACGGGTCATTCACGTGGGAATCACGAGGGAATCACGTGTCAATCACGTGGGAACCACGTGTCAATCACGTGGGAATCACGTGATAATCACGTGGGAATCACGTGTGAATCACGTGTCAATCACATGGGAATCACCTGGGAATCACCTGGAAATCACGTATCAATCACGTGGGAATCACGTGGGAATCACATGGGAATCACGTGGAAATGAAGTGTGAATCACGTGAAAATTGCGTGGGAATCACGTGGGAATCATGTGGAAATCACGTGGGAATCACGTGGGAAGCACGTGGGAATCACGTGGAAATCACGTGTCAATCACGTGGGAATCACGTGGGAATCACGTGGGAATAACGTGGGAATCACGAGGGAATCACGTTTGAATCACGTGTCAATCACGTGGGAATCACGGGGGAATCACTTGTGAATCACATGTCAATCTCGTTGGGAATCACGTGGGAATCACGTGTGAATGACGTGTCAATCACGAGGGAATCACGTGGGAGTCATGAGTCAATCACGTGTCATTCACGTGGGAATCACGTGGGAATCACGTGTCAATCACGTGGGAATCAGGTGGGAATCACGTGTCAATCACGTGGAATTCACGTGGGAATCACGTGGGAATCACGTGGGAATCACGTGTCAATCACGTGGGAATCACTTGGGAATCTCATGGGAATCACGTGTCAATCACATGGGAATCACGTGGGAATCATGTTTCAATCACGTGGAAATCACGTGCAAATCAGGTGTCAATCACGTTGGAATCACGAGGGAATCCCGTGTCAATCACGTGGGAATCACGTGGGAATCTCGTGGGAATCAGGTGGGAATCAAGTGTCAATCACGTGGAATTCACGTGGGAATCACGTGGGAATCACGTGGGAATCATGTGTCATTCAAGTGGGTATCACGTGGGAATCACGTGGGAATCACGTGGAAATCACGTGGGAATCACGTGGAAATCAAGTGTCAATCACGTGGGAATCACGTGAGAATCACGTGGGCATCACGTGTGAATCAAGTGTGAATCACGTGACACGCACGTGGGAATCACGTGGGAATCACGTGGTAATCATGTGGGAATCACGTGTTAATCACGTGACAATCACGTGGGAATCACGTGAGTATCACGTGGGAATCACATGGGAACCACGTGTCAATCGCGTGGGACTCATGTGGGAATCACGTGGGAATCATGTGGGAATCACGTATCATTCACGTGGGAATCACTAGGGAATGACGTGTCAATTACGTGGGAATCACGTGGGAATCACGTGGGCATCCCGTGGGAATGACGTGACATTCATTTGGGACTCACGTGGGAATCACGTGAGAATAACGTGGGAATCAGGTGTGAATCACGTGGGAATCAAGTGTGAATCACGTGAAAATTACATGTGAATCACGTGGGAATCACGTGGGAATCACGTGTCTATCGCGTGGGAATCACCTCGCAATCACGTGTCAATCACGTGGAAATCACGTAGGCATCACGAGGGAATCATCTTGGAATCACGTGTCAATCACGTTGGAATCACGTGGAATTCACGTGGGAATCACTTGTCAATCACGTGGGAATCCCGTGGGAATCCCGTGGGTATCACGTGGAAATCACGTGTCAATCTCGTGTGAATCACGTGGGAATCACGTGACAATCATTTGGGAATCACGTGGGAATCACGTTGGAATCTCGTCTCATTCATGTGGTTATCACGTGGGAGTCACGTGTCAATCACATGGGTATCATGTAGGAATCACGTGTCAATCACGTGGGAATCACGTGGGAATCACGTGTCAATCACATGGAATTCCACATGGGAATCACGTGGGAATCACGTGGGAATCATGCATCATTCACCTGGAAATCACGTGGGAGTCACTTGGGAATCACGTGGGAATCACGTGGGAATCACGTGGTAATCACGTGGGAATCTCGTGGGAATCAGGAGGGAATCAAGTGGGAATCACCTGGGAATCATATGTCAATCACGTGGGAATCACGTGGGAATCACGTGGGAATCACGTGGGAATCACGTGTCAATTGCGTGGGAATCACGTGGAAATCAAGTGTGAATCATGTGAAAATCAAGTGGGAATCACGTGGGAATCACGTGTCAATCACGTGGGAATCACTTGGGAATCTCATGGGAATCATGTGGAAATCACGTGTCAATCACGTGGGAATCACGTGGGGATCACGTGGGTATCACGAGGGAATCACGTGGGAATCACGTGTCAATCACTTGGGAAACACGTTGAATCACTTGTCAATCACATGGGAATGACGAGGGTGTCATGTGGGAATCACGTGGGAATCACGTGTCAATCACAGAATCACGTAGGAATCACGTGTCAATCACGTGGGAATCACGTGGGAATCACGGGTCATTCACGTGGGAATCACGAGGGAATCACGTGTGAATCACGTGGGAACCACGTGTCAATCACGTGGGAATCACGTGAGAATCACGTGGGAATCACGTGTGAATCACGTGTCAATCACATGGGAATCACCTGGGAATCACCTGGGAATCACGTGTCAATCACGTGGGAATCACGTGGGAATCACATGGGAATCACGTGGAAATGAATTGTGAATCACGTGAAAATTGCGTGGGAATCACGTGGGAATCATGTGGAAATCACGTGGTAATCACGTGGGAAGCACGTGGGAATCACGTGCAAATCACGTGTCAATCACGTGGGAATCACGTGGGAATCACGTGGGAATAACGTGGGAATCACGAGGGAATCACGTTTGAATCACGTGTCAATCACGTGGGAATCACGGGGGAATCACTTGTGAATCACATGTCAATCTCGTTGGGAATCACGTGGGAATCACGTGGGAATCACGTGTCAATCACGAGGGAATCACGTGGGAGTCATGAGTCAATCACGTGTCATTCACGTGGGAATCACGTGGGAATCACGTGTCAATCACGTGGGAATCAGGTGGGAATCACGTGTCAATCACGTGGAATTCACGTGGGAATCACGTGGGAATCACGTGGGAATCACGTGTCAATCACGTGGGAATCACTTGGGAATCTCATGGGAATCACGTGTCAATCACATGGGAATCACGTGGGAATCACGTTTCAATCACGTGGAAATCACGTGCAAATCAGGTGTCAATCACGTTGGAATCACGAGGGAATCACGTGTCAATCACGTGGGAATCACGTGGGAATCTCGTGGGAATCAGGTGGGAATCAAGTGTCAATCACGTGGAATTCACGTGGGAATCACGTGGGAATCACGTGGGAAACACGTGGGAATCACGTGACATTCACGTGGGAATCAAGTGGGAATCACTTGTCAATCACGTGGGAATCACGTGGGAATCACGTGGGAATCACCTGGGAATCACGTGGGAATCACGTGGGAATCATGTGTCAATCAAGTGGGTATCACATGGGAATCACGTGAGAATCACGTGGAAATCACGTGGGAATCACGTGGAAATCAAGTGTCAATCACGTGGGAATCACGTGAGAATCACGTGGGCATCACGTGTGAATCAAGTCTGAATCACGTGACACGCACGTGGGAATCACGTGGGAATCACGTGGTAATCATGTGGGAATCACGTGTTAATCACGTGACAATCACGTGGGAATCACGTGAGAATCACGTGGGAATCACATGGGAATCACGTGTCACTCCCGTGGGACTCATGTGGGAATCACGTGGGAATCATGTGGGAATCACGTATCATTCACGTGGGAATCACTAGGGAATGACCACGTGATTCCCACGCGATTGACACGTGATTCCCACGTGATTCCCACATGATTGACACGTGATTCCCACCTGATTCCCACGTGATTGACACGTGATTCCCAGGTGTTTCCCACGTGATTCCCACGCGATTGACACGTGATTCCCACGTGACTCCCACATGATTGACACGTGATTCCCACCTGATTCCCACGTGCTTCACACGTGATTCCCACGTGATTCCCACGAGATTGACACGTGATTCCCACGTGATTCCCACGTGATTTTCACGTGATTCACACTTGATTTCCACGTGATTCCTACGGGATTCCCACGTGATTGACAAGTGATTCCCACGTGATTCCAACGTGATTGACACGTGATTCCCACGTGATTCCCACGAGATACCCACTTGATTGACACATGATTCCCACGTGATTCCCACGTAATTCCAAGGTGATTCCCATGAGATTGACACTTGATTTCCACGTGATTCTCACGTGAATGACACGTGATTACCACGTGATTTCCACGTGATTCCCACGTGATTGACACGTGATTCCCACGTGATTCCCACGTGAATGTCACGTGATTCCCACGTGATTCCCACGTGATTCCCACGTGAATTCCACGTGATTAACATGTGATTCCCACCTGATTCCCACGAGATTCCCATGTGATTGACACGTGATTGACACGTGATTCCCATGTGATTTCCACGTGATCCCCTGGTGATTCCCACGTGATTGACACGTGATTCCCACGGGAATCCCACGTGATTGACACGTGATTCCCACGTGATTCGAACGTGAATGACACGTGGTTCCCACGTGATTCCCACGTAAATGACACGTGATTCCCACGTGATTGACGCATGATTCCCATGTGATTGATGCGTGATACCCACGTGATTCCCACGCGATTGACACGTGATTCCCACGTGATTCCCACGTGATTCTCACGTAATTTTCACGTGATTCACACTTCATTTCCACGTGATTCCCATGTGATTCCCACGTGATTCCCACGTGATTGACACGTGATTCCCAGGTGATTCCCAGGTGATTCCCATATGATTGACACGTGATTCCCATGAGATTCCCAAGTGATTCCCACGCGATTGACACGTGATTCCCACGGGATTCCCACGTAATTCCCTCGTGAATTCCACGTGATTGACACTTGATTCCCACCTGATTCCCACGAGATTCCCACGAGATTCCCACGTGATTCCCACGTGATTGACACGTGATTCCCACGTGATTCCCACGTGAATTCCACGTGATTGACACGTGATTCCCACCTGATACCACCGAGATTCCCACGTGATCCCCTCGTGATTCCCACGTGATTGACACGTGATTCCCACGGGAATGCCACGTGATTGACACGTGATTGACACGTGATTCCCACGTGATTCCCAGGTGATTGACAAGTGATTGACACATGATTCCCATGTGATTCCCACGTGATTGACATGTGATTCCCACGTGATTCCCACGTGAATGACACGTTATTCCCCCGTGATGGACGCATGATTCCCACGTGATTCCCACGTCATTCTCACGTGATTCTTACGTGATTCTAACGTGATTGACACCTGATTCCCACGTGCTTCACACGTGATTCCCACGTGATTCTCACGTGATTGACACGTGATTCCCATGTGATTCCCACGTGATTGACGCGTGATACCCACGTGATTCCCACGCGATTGACACGTGATTCCCACGTGATTCCCACGTAATTTTCACGTGATTCACACTGCATTTCCACGTGATTCCCATGTGATTCCCACGTGATTCCCACGTGATTGACACGTGATTCCCAGGTTATTCCCAGGTGATTCCCATGTGATTGACACGTAATTCACACGTGATTCACAGTGATTCCAACGATATTGACACGTGATTCCCAGGTGATTCCCACGTGATTCCCACGCGATTGACACGTGATTCCCAAGTGTTTGACACGTGATTCCCACGTGATTCCCACGTGATTCCCACGTGAATTCCACGTGATTGACACGTGATTCACACCTGATTCCCACGAGATTCCCACGTGATTCCCACGTGATTGACACGTGATTCCCACGCGATTTACATGTGATTCCCACGGGATTCCCACGTGATTCCCACGTGATTCCCACATGATGGACTCGAGATTCCCACGTGATTCCCACGTGGTTCCCAAATGATTGTCACGTGATTCCCACGTGATTACCACGAGATTGACACGTGATTTCCACGTGATTCCCACGTGATTTTCACGTGATTCACACTTGTTTCCCACGTAATTCCCACGGGATTCCCACGTGATTTTCACGTGATTCACACTTGTTTCCCACGTGATTGACACGTGATTCCCACATGATTCGCACGTGATTGACACGTGATTCCCTCGTGATTCCCACGTAAATGACACGTGATTCCCACGTGATTGACGCATGATTCCCACGTGATTCCCACGTGATTCCCACATCATTCTCACGTGATTCCCTCGTGATTCCAACGTGATTGACACCTTATTCCCACGTGCTTCACACGTGATTCCCACGTGATTCTCACGTGATTGACACGGAATTCCCATGTGACTCCCACGTGATTTACGCGTGATACCCACGTGATTCCCACGCGATTGACACGTGATTCCCACGTGATTCTCACGTAATTTTCACGTGATTCACACTTCATTTCCACGTGATTCCCGTGTGATTCCCACGTGATTCCCACGTGATTGACACGTGATTCCCAGGTGATTCCCAGGTGATTCCCATGTGATTGACGCGTAATTCACACGTGATTCCCACATGATTCTCACGTGATTCCTACGTGATTCCCACGTGATTGACACGTGATTCCCTCGTGATTCCCACGTGAATGTCCCGTGATTCCCACGTGATTCCCACGTGATTGACACGTGATTCCTACGTGATTCCCATGTGATTGACACGTGATTCCCACGTGATTCCCACATGACACCCTCGTGATTCCAATGTGATTGACAAGTGATTCCACGTTTTTCCCATGTGATTGACACGTGATTCCCACGTGATTCCCACGTGATACCCACTTGATTGACACACGATTCCCACGTGATTCCCACCTTATTCCCAGGTGATTCCCATGTTATTGACACGTAATTCACACGTGATTCACACGTGATTACCACGATATTGACACGTGATTCCCAGGTGATTCCCACGTGATTCCCACGTGATTCCCACATGATTGACACGTGATTCCCATGTGATTCCCACGTGACTGACATGTGATTCCCAGGTGATTCCCACGTGATTCCCACGTGATTCCGACGCGATTGACACGTGTTTCCCACGGGATTCCCACGTGATTCCCACGTGATTCCCACATGATGGACTCGAGATTCCCACGTGATTCCCACGTGATTCCCAAATGATTGTCACGTGATTCCCACGTGATTCCAACGAGATTGACACGTGATTCTCACGTGATTCCCACCTGATTCCCACGTGATTTTCACGTGATTCACACTTGATTCCCACGTGATTCCCACGGGATTCCCACGTGATTGACAAGTGATTCCCACGTGATTCCCACGTGATTCCAACGTGATTGACACGTGATTCCCAGATGATTCCCACGTGATGCCTACGTCATTTACACGTGATTGACACGTGATTCCCACGTGATTGACACGTGATTCCAATGTGATTCCCACGTGATTGACATGTGATTCCCACGTGATTCCCATGTGATTGACACGTTATTCCCACGTGATTTCCACATGACACCCTTGATTCCATTGTGATTGACACGTGATTCACACTTCATTTCCACGTGATTCCCATGTGATTCCCACGTGATTCCCACGTGATTGACACGTGATTCCCAGGTGATTCCCAGGTGATTCCCATGTGATTGACACGTAATTCACACGTGATTCACACGTGATACACACGATATTGACACGTGATTCCCAGGTGATTCCCACGTGATTCCCACCTGATTCCCACATGATTGACACGTGATGCCCACGTGATTCCCACGTGATGGACACGTGATTCCCAGGTGATTCCCAGGTGATTCCCACGTGATTCCCACGCGATTGACACGTGATTCCCACGGGATTCCCACGTAATTCCCACGTGAATTCCACGTGATTGACACGTGATTCCCACGTGATTCCCACGTGAATTCCACGTGATTGACACGTGATTCCCACCTGATTCCCCCGAGATTCCCACGTGATCCCCTCGTGTATCCCACGTGATTGACACGTGATTCCCACGGGAATGCCACGTGATTGACACGTGATTGACACGTGATTCCCACGTGATTCCCACGTGATTGACACGTGATTCCCATGTGATTCCCACGTGATTGACATGTGATTCCCACGTGATTCCCACGTGAATGACACGGTATTCCCACGTGATTGACACATGATTCCCACATGATTGACACGTGATGCCCACGTGATTCCCACGTGATGGACACGTGATTCCCAGGTGATTCCCAGGTGATTCCCATGTGATTGACACGTAATTCACACGTGATTCACAGTGATTCCAACGATATTGACACGTGATTCCCAGGTGATTCCCACGTGATTCCCACGCGATTGACACGTGATTCCCACGTGATTCCCACGTGATTGACACGTGATTCCCACGTGATTCCCACGTGATTCCCACGTGAATTCCACGTGATTGACACGTGATTCCCACCTGATTCCCACGAGATTCCCACGTGATTCCCTCGTGATTGACCCGTGATTCCCTCGTGATTCCAACGTGATTGACACCTGATTTCCACGTGATTCCCACGTGATTGACACGTGATTCCCACGTGATTCCATGTGATTGACACGTGATTCCCATGAGATTCCCAAGTGATTCCCACGTGATTGACACGTGATTCCCACGTGATTCCCAGGTGATTCCCACGGGAATTCCACGTGATTGACACGTGATTCCCACCTGATTCCCACGAGATTCCCACGTGATTGACACGTGATTCCCACGTGAATCCCACGGGATTCCCACGTGATTGACACGTGCTTCCCACGTGATTGACACGTGATTCCCACGTGATTCACACGTGATTCCCACGTGATTGACACGTGATTCCCACGTGATTCACACGTGATTCCCACGTGATTGACACGTGATTCCCACGTGATTCACACTTGATTCCCACGTGATTGACACGTGATTCCCACGTGATTCACACGTGATTCCCACGTAATTTTCACGTGATTCACACTTGATTCACACGTGATTTCCACGTGATTCCCACGTGATTCCCACTTGATTGACATGTGATTCCCAAGTGATTCCCACGTGATTCCCAAGTGATTCACACGTGATTGACACGTGATTCAAACGTGATACCTCGTGATTCCCACATGATTCCATCGTGATTCCCACGTGATTGACACGTGATTCCCACGTAATTGCCATGTGATTGACACGTGATTCCCACGTGATTCCCACGTGACTCCCTCGTGATTGAAACGTGATTCCCACGTGACTCCCACGTGATTGACACGTGATTCCCAGTTGATTCCCACGTGATTACCAAGTGATTCCCACATGATTCCCACGTGATTTCCACGTCATTCCCACGTAATTGACGCATGATTCCCATGTGATTCCACGTGCTTCCCACGTGATTCCCACGTGATTTCCACATGAATCCCACGTGATTCCCACGTTATTGACACGTGATTTCCACCTGATTCCCACGTGATTGACACGTGACTCCCACGTGATTCCCACGTGATTACCACGTGATTCTCAGAAGATTCCCACGTGATTCCCACGTGATTCCCACGTGATTGATGCATGATTCCCATGTGATTCGCACGTGGTTGTCACGTTATTCCCACGTGATTCCCACTATATTCCCAACGAGATTGACATGTGATTCACAAGTGATTCCCCCATGATTCCCACGTGATTGACACGTGATTCAAACGAGATTCCCTCGTGATTCCCACGTTATTCCATCGTGATTCCCACGTGATTGACTCGTGATTCACAAGTGATTTCCACATGATTCCCACGTGATTCCCACATGTTTGACATGTGATTCAAACGTGATTCCCTCGTGATTCCCACATGATTCCATTGTGATTCCCAAGTCATTGACACGTGATTCCCAAGTGATTTCCACGTGATTGACACGTGATTCCCACGTGATTGACAAGTGATTCCCAGGTGATTCCCACGTGATTGACACGTGATTCCCACGTGATTCACACATGATTGACACGTGATTTCCACGTGAATCTCACGTAATTCCCACGTGATTCCCACGTGATTCCCACGTGATTACCACGTGATTGACACGTGATTCCCACGTGATTCCCACGTGATTGACACGTGACTGACACGTGATTCCCACGTGATACCCACGTGATCCCCACGTGATTCCCACGTGATTCCCATGTCATTCTCACATGATTCCCACTTGATTGATACCTAATTCCCACGTGCTTCACACGTGATTCCCTCGTGATTCTCACGTGATTGACACGTGATTCCCATGTGATTCCCACGTGATTGACACATGATTCCCACCTGATTCCCCCGAGATTCCCACGTGATCCCCTCGTGTATCCCACGTGATTGACACGTGATTCCCACGGGAATGCCACGTGATTGACACGTGATTGACACGTGATTCCCACGTGATTCCCACGTGATTGACACGTGATTCCCATGTGATTCCCACGTGATTGACATGTGATTCCCACGTGATTCCCACGTGAATGACACGGTATTCCCACGTGATTGACGCATGATTCCCACATGATTGACACGTGATGCCCACGTGATTCCCACGTGATGGACACGTGATTCCCAGGTGATTCCCAGGTGATTCCCATGTGATTGACACGTAATTCACACGTGATTCACAGTGATTCCAACGATATTGACACGTGATTCCCAGGTGATTCCCACGTGATTCCCACGCGATTGACACGTGATTCCCACGTGATTCCCACGTGATTGACACGAGATTCCCACGTGATTCCCACGTGATTCCCACGTGAATGCCACGTGATTGACACGTGATTCCCACCTGATTCCCACGAGATTCCCAAGTGATTCCCTCGTGATTGACACGTGATTCCCTCGTGATTCCAACGTGATTGACACCTGATTTCCACGTGATTCCCCCGTGATTGACACGTGATTCCCACGTGATTCCATGTGATTGACACGTGATTCCCATGAGATTCCCAAGTGATTCCCACGTGATTGACACGTGATTCCCACGTGATTCCCACGTGATTCCCACGGGAATTCCACGTGATTGACACGTGATTCCCACCTGATTCCCACGAGATTCCCACGTGATTGACACGTGATTCCCACGTGATTCACACATGATTGACACGTGATTTCCACGTGAATCTCACGTAATTCCCACGTGATTCCCACGTGATTCCCACGTGATTACCACGTGATTGACACGTGATTCCCACGTGATTCCCACGTGATTGACACGTGACTGACACGTGATTCCCACATGATACCCACGTGATCCCCACGTGATTCCCACGTGATTCCCATGTCATTCTCACATGATTCCCATGTGATTGACACCTAATTCCCACGTGCTTCACACGTGATTCCCTCGTGATTCCCACGCGATTGACTCGTGATTCCCACGTGATTCCCACGTGATTCCCACGTGATTGACACGTAATTCACACGTGATTCACACGTGACTCCCACGCGATTGACACGTGATTCCCACGTGATTCCCAAGTAATTTTCACATGATTCACACTTGATTTCCACGTGATTCCCACGCAATTGACACGTGATTCCCACGTGATTCCCACGTGATTCCCACCTGATTCCCACGAGATTCCCACGTGATTACCACGTGATTCCCACGTGATTCCCACGTTATTCCCACGTGACTCCCACGTGATTTCCAGGTGAATGATGCATGATTCCCACGTAATTCCCATGTGAATTCCATGTGATTGACACGTGATTCCCACGTGATTCCCACGTGATTGACACGTGATTCCTACGTGATTCCCATGTGATTGACACGTGATTCCCATGTTACTCCCACGTGATTCCCACGTGATTCCCACATGATGGAGACGAGATTCCAACGTGATTCCCACGTGATTCCCAAATGATTGTCACGTGATTCCCACGTGATTCACACGAGATTGACAAGTGATTTCCACGTGATTCCCACGGGATTCCCACGGGATTCCCACGTGATTGACAAGTGAATCCCACGTGATTTCCACGTGATTCCAACGTGATTGACACGTGATTCCAAGATGATTCCCTCGTGATGCCTACGTGATTTCCACGTGATTGACACGTGATTCCCACGTGATTGACACGTGATTCCAACGTGATTCCCACATGATTGACACGTGATTCCCACGTGATTCCCACGTGACTGACACGTGATTCCCACGTGATTCCCACGTGATTCTCATGAGATTCCCACGTGATTGACAGGTGATTCCCACGTGGTTCCCAAGTGATTGACACAAGATTCCCTCGTGATTCCCACGTGAATGAAACGTGATTCCCACGTGATTCCCACGTGATTAACATGTGATTCTCAGAAGATTCCCACGTGATTCCCACGTGATTCCCACGTGATTGATGCATGATTCCCATGTGATTCGCACGTGGTTGCCACGTTATTCCCACGTGATTCCCACTTGATTCCCAACGAGATTGACATGTGATTCACAAGTGATTCCCCCATGATTCCCACGTGATTCCCACGTGTTTGACACGTGATTCAAACGTGATTCCCTCGTGATTCCCACATGATTCCATCGTGATTCCCAAGTCATTGACACGTGATTCCCAAGTGATTTCCACGTGATTGACACGTGATTCCCACGTGATTGACAAGTGATTCCCAGGTGATTCCCACGTGATTGACACGTGACTGACACGTGATTTCCATGTGAATCTCACGTAATTCCCTCGTGATTCCCACGTGATTCCCACGTGATTACCACGTCATTGACACGTGATTCCCACGTGATTCCCACGTGATTGACACGTGACTGACACGTGATTCCCACGTGATACCCACGTGATCCCCACGTGATTCCCACGTGATTCCCATGTCATTCTCACATGATTCCCACGTGATTGACACCTAATTCCCACGTTCTTCACACGTGATTCCCTCGTGATTCTCACGTGATTGACACGTGATTCCCATGTGATTCCCACGTGATTGACGCGTGATACCCACGTGATTCCCACGCGATTGACTCGTGATTCCCACGTGATTCCCACGTGATTCCCACGTGATTGTCACGTAATTCACACGTGATTCACACGTGACTCCCACACGATTGACACGTGATTCCCACGTGATTCCCACGTAATTTTCACATGATTCACACTTGATTTCCACGTGATTCCCACGCAATTGACAAGTGATTCCCACGTGATTCCCACGTGATTCCCACCTGATTCCCACGAGATTCCCACGTGATTACCACGTGATTCCCACGTGATTGACACGTGATTGACACGTGATTTCCACATGATTCCCACGTGATTCCCACGTGATTCCCACCTGATTGACAAGTGATTCCCATGTGATTCCCATGTGACTGACACGTGATTCACACGTGATTCTCAGGTGATTTCCACGTGATTACCACGTGATTCCCACGTGATTTCCACGTGACTCCCACTTGACTCCCACGTGATTGATGCATGATTCCCACGTGATTGCCACGTGATTCCCACGTGATTGACACATGTTTCCCACGTGATTCTCACGTATACCAGGTGATTCCCACGTAATTGACACGTGATTCCCACGTGATTCCAACGAGATTGACACGTGATTCCCAAATGATTCCCACGTGACTCCCTTGTGATTCACATGTGATTGACACGTGATTCCACGTGATTCCCACGTGATTACCACGTGATTCCCACTTGATTGACACGTGATTCCCAAATGATTTCCACGTGACTCCCTTGTGATTCACATGTGATTGACACGTGATTCCACGAGATTCCCACGTGATTACCACGTGATTCCCACTTGATTGACACGTGATTCCCACGTGAATGACACGTGATTCCCACGTGATTCCCACGTGTTTCCCACGTGATTGACACGTGATTCCCCCGTGATTCACAAGTGATTCCCACGTGACTCCCTTGTGATTCACACGTGATTCCCACGTGATTCCCACGTGAATGACACGTGATTCCCACGTGATTCCCACGTGATTGCCACGTGATTCCTACGTGATTGACACGTGATTCCCACGTGATTGACATTTGATTCTCACGTGATTCCCACGTGAATGACACGTGATTCCCACGTGATTCCCATGTGATTGACACGTGATTTCCACGTGATTGCCACGTGATTCCCAGGTGATTGACATTTGATTCTCACGTGATTCCCACGTGATTCCCCCGTGAATGTCACGTGATTCCCACGTGATTCCCACGTGAATGACACGTGATTCCCACGTGATTGACACGTGATTCCCACGTGATTCCCTCGTGATTCACACGCGATTGACACGTGATTCCCACGTGATTCCCACGTGATTCGCACCGATTTTCACGTGATTAACACTTGATTCCCACGTGATTGACACGTGATTCCCACGTGATGCCAACGTGATTGACACGTGATTCCCAAATGATTCCCACGTGATTCCCACGTGATTGACACGTGATTCCTACGTGATTCCCACGTGATTGACAATTGATTCCCACGTGATTCCTACGTGAGTCCCATGTGATTGACACGTGATTCCCACGTGATTCAATCGTGATTCCCATGTGATTGAACACGTGATTCCCACGTGATTCCATCGTGAGTCCCATGTGATTGAACCGTGATTCCCACGTGATTCCCACGTGATTCCCACTTGATTGACACGTGACTCCCAGGTGATTCCCAAATGATTCCCACGTGACTCCCTTGTGATTGACATGTGATTGACACGTGATTCAACGTGATTCCCACGAGATTCCCACGTGATTCCTACTTGATTGACACATGATTCCCACGTGATTCCCACGTGAATGGCACGTGATTCCCACGTGATTCCCACGTGTCTCCCACGTGATTGACACGTGATTCCCCCGTGATTCCCACGTGACTGACACTTGATTCCCACGTGATTGCAACGTGATTCCAACGTGATTCCCACGTGATTGACACGTGATTCCCACGTGATTCCAACGTGATTGACACGTGATTACCAAGTGATTCCCACGTGACTCCCTTGTGATTCACATGTGATTGACATGTGATTCCCACGTGATTCCCACGTGAATGACACGTGATTCCCACGTGATTCCCACGTGATTGCCACGTGATTCCCACGTGATTGCCACGTGATTCCCACGTGTTTCCCCCGTGATTCCCACGTGATTGACATTTGATTCCCACGTGATTCCCACGTGAATGACACGTGATTCCCACGTGATTCCCACGTGATTGACACGTGATTCCCACGTGATTGACACGTGATTCACACGTGATTGCCACGTGATTCCCACGTGATTGACACATGTTTCCCTCGTGATTCTCACGTGTACCAGGTGATTCCCACGTAATTGACACGTGATTCCCACGTGATTCCAACGTGATTGACACGTGATTCCCAAACGATTCCCACGTGACTCCCTTGTGATTCACATGTGATTGACACGTGATTCCACGTGATTCCCACGTGATTACCAAGTGATTCCCACTTGATTGACACGTGATTCCCAAATGATTCCCACGTGACTCCCTTGTGATTCACATGTGATTGACACGTGATTCCACGTGATTCCCACGTGATTACCACGTGATTCCCACTTGATTGACACGTGATTCCCACGTGATTCCCACGTGAATGACACGTGATTCCCACGTGATTCCCACGTGTTTCCCACGTGATTGACACGTGATTCCCCCGTGATTCCCAAGTGATTCCCACGTGACTCCCTTGTGATTCACATGTGATTGACACGTGATTCCCACGTGATTCCCACGTGAATGACACGTGATTCCCACGTGATTCCCACGTGATTGCCACGTGATTCCCACGTGATTGACACGTGATTCCCACGTGATTCCCCCGTGATTCCCACGTGATTGACATTTGATTCTCACGTGATTCCCACGTGAATGACACGTGATTCCCACGTGATTGACACGTGATTTCCACGTGATTGCCACGTGATTCCCATGTGATTGCCACGTGATTCCCACGTGATTGACACATGTTTCCCACGTGATTCTCACGTGTACCAGGTGATTCCCACGTAATTGACACGTGATTCCCACGTGATTCCAACGTGATTGACACGTGATTCCCAAATGATTCCCACGTGACTCCCTTGTGATTCACATGTGATTGACACGTGATTCCACGTGATTCCCACGTGATTACCACGTGATTCCCACTTGATTGACACGTGATTCCCACGTGATTCCCACGTGAATGACACGTGATTCCCACGTGATTCCCACGTGTTTCCCACGTGATTGACACGTGATTCCCCCGTGATTCCCACGTGATTCCCACGTGATTCCCAGGTGATTCCCACGTGATTGACACGTGATTCCCTCGTGATTCCCCCGTGAATGACACGTGATTGCCACGTGATTCCCACGTAAATGACACGTGATTCCCACGTGATTGACACGTGATTCCCACGTGATTCCCCCGTGATTCCCACGTGATTGACATTTGATTCACACGTGATTCCCACATGAATGACACGTGATTCACACGTGATTCCCACGTGATTGACACGTGATTCCCACGTGATTGCCACGTGATTCCCACGTGATTGCCACGTGATTCCCACATGATTCCCCCGTGATTCCCACGTGATTGATATTTGATTCCCACGTGATTCCCACGTGAGTCCCATGTGATTGACACGAGATTCCGATGTGATTCCCACGTGATTGACACGTGATTCCAAGGTGATTCCCTCGTGATTCCCACGTGATTCACACATGATTCCCACGTGATTCCCACGTGATTCTCACGTGATTCCCACGTGATTGACACGTGATTCCCACGTGATTCGCACGTGATTCCAACGTGATTGACATGTGATTCCCAAATGATTCCCAAGTGATTCCCAAGTGATTCCCACGTGATTCATACGTGATTCCCACGTGATTGACATTTGATTTCTACATGATTCCCACGTGAGTCCCACGAGACTGCCACATTATTCCCACGTGATTCCCACATGATTCCCACGTTATTCCCACGTGAATGTCACATGATTCCCTCGTGATTGACACAGGATTCCCACGTGATTGACACGTGAATCCCACGTGATATCCACGTAATTGTTACGTGATTCCTACGTGATTCCCACGTGAATTCCACGTGATTGACATGTGATTCCCACCTGATTCCCACGATTTTCCCACGTGATTGACACGTGATTCCCACCTGATTCCCACGATATTCCCACGTGATTGACACGTGATTCCCACGTGATTGACGCATGATTCCCACGTGATTCCCACGTGATTGACACGTGATTCCCACGTGATTCCCACGTGATTTCCACGTGATTACCACGTGATGCCCACGTGACTCCCACGTGATAACCAGGTGATTCATGCATGATTCCCACGTGATTCCCACTTGATTGCCACGTGATTCCCACGTGATTCCAACGTGATTCCCACGAGATTGATATGTGATTTCCACGTGAAACCCACATAATTGACATGTGATTCAACCGTGATTAACACGTGATTCCCACGTGATTCCCACGTGATTGACATGTGATTTCCACATGATTGACATGTGATTCCAACGTGATTCCAAGGTGATTCCCACGTGATTCCCACGTGATTGACAATTGATTCCCACGTGATTCCCACATGACTCCCACGTGATTCCCAAGTGATTGACAGGTGATTCCCTCGTGACTCCCACGTGATTGACACGTGATTCCCATGTATTACCCACGTGATACCCACGTGATTGACACGTGATTCCCACGTGATTCACACGTGATTTCCACGTGATTTCCACGTGATTGACACGTGAATCCCACGTGATACTCACTTGAATGACACGTGATTCCTACGTGATACCCACGTGATTCGCACGTGATTACCAAGTGATTCCCACGTGATTCCCACGTGATTCCCACTTGAATGACACGTGATTCCCACGTGATTGCCACGTGATTCCCACGTGATTGACACGTGATTCCCACGTGTTTCCCCCGTGATTCCCACGTGATTGACATTTGATTCCCACGTGATTCCCACGTGAATGACACGTGATTCCCACGTGATTCCCACGTGATTGACACGTGATTCCCACGTGATTGCCACGGGATTCCCACGTGATTGCCACGTGATTCCCACGTGATTGACACATGTTTCCCACGTGATTCTCACGTGTACCAGGTGATTCCCACGTAATTGACACGTGATTCCCACGTGATTCCAACGAGATTGACACGTGATTCCCAAATGATTCCCACGTGACTCCCTTGTGATTCACATGTGATTGACACGTGATTCCACGTGATTCCCACGTGATTACCACGTGATTCCCACTTGATTGACACGTGATTCCCAAATGATTCCCACGTGACTCCCTTGTGATTCACATGTGATTGACACGTGATTCCACGTGATTCCCACGTGATTACCACGTGATTCCCACTTGATTGACACGTGATTCCCACGTGATTCCCACGTGAATGACACGTGATTCCCACGTGATTCCCACGTGTTTCCCACGTGATTGACACGTGATTCCCCCGTGATTCCCAAGTGATTCCCACGTGACTCCCTTGTGATTCACACGTGATTCCCACGTGATTCCCACGTGAATGACACGTGATTCCCACGTGATTCCCACGTGATTGCCACGTGATTCCCACGTGATTGACACGTGATTCCCACGTGATTGACATTTGATTCTCACGTGATTCCCACGTGAATGACACGTGATTCCAACGTGATTCCCACGTGATTGACACGTGATTTCCACGTGATTGCCACGTGATTCCCATGTGATTGCCACGTGATTACCACGTGATTGACACATGTTTCCCACGTGATTCTCACGTGTACCAGGTGATTCCCACGTAATTGACACGTGATTCCCACGTGATTCCCACGTGAATGACACGTGATTCCCACGTGATTCCCACGTGTTTCCCACATGATTGACACGTGATTCCCCCGTGATTCCCACGTGATTCCCACGTGATTCCCAGGTGATTCCCACGTGATTGACACGTGATTCCCACGTGATTCCCCCGTGAATGTCACGTGATCCCCACGTGATTCCCACGTGAATGACACGTGATTCCCACGTGATTGACACGTGATTCCCACGTGATTCCCCCGTGATTCCCACGTGATTGACATTTGATTCCCACGTGATTTCCACGTGATTGACACGTGATTCCCACGTGATTGCCACGTGATTCCCACATGATTCCCCCGTGATTCCCAGGTGATTCCCATGTGATTCCCACGTGATTCCCAGGCGATTGACACGTGATTCCCACGTGATTCCCACGTGATTATCACGTGATTCACCCTTGGTTCCCCTGTCATTCCCACGTGATTCCCACGTGATTCCAACGTGATTGACACGTGATTCCTAAATGATTCCCACGTGATACCCACGTGATTGCATCGTGATTCCCACGTGATTGCATCGTGATTCCCACGTGACTCCAACGTGACTCTCACCTGATTCCCAAATGACTGTCACGTCATTCCCACGGGATGCCCACGTGATTCCCAGGTGCTTGACACGTCTTTCCCACGTGATTCCCTCGTGATTGCCACGTGATTGACACGTGATTCCCAGGTGAATCCCACGTGATTCCCTTGTGATTCACACGCGATTGACACGTGATTCCCACGTGATTCCCACGTGATTCGCACCGATTTTCACGTGATTAACACTTGATTCCCACGTGATTCCCACGTGATTCCCACGTGATTGACACGTGATTCCCACGTGATGCCAACGTGATTGACACGTGATTCCCAAATAATTCCCACGTGATTCCCACGTGATTGACACGTGATTCCTACGTGATTCCCACGTCATTGACAATTGATTCCCACGTGATTCCTACGTGAGTCCCATGTGATTGACACGTGATTCCCACGTGATTCAATCGTGATTCCCATGTGATTGAACACGTGATTCCCACGTGATTCCATCGTGAGTCCCATGTGATTGAACCGTGATTCCCACGTGATTCCCACGTGATTCCCACTTGATTGATACGTGATTCCCAGGTGATTCCCAAATGATTCCCACGTGACTCCCTTGTGATTCACATGTGATTGACACGTGATTCAACGTGATTCCCACGTGATTCCCACGTGATTCCTACTTGATTGACACGTGATTCCCACGTGATTCCCACGTGAATGACACGTGATTCCCACGTGATTCCCACGTGTCTCCCACGTGATTGACACGTGATTCCCCCGTGATTCCCACGTGACTGACACTTGATTCCCACGTGATTGCAACGTGATTCCAACGTGATTCCCACGTGATTGTCACGTGATTCCCACGTGATTCCAACGTGATTGACACGTGATTACCAAGTGATTCCCACGTGACTCCCTTGTGATTCACATGTGATTGACATGTGATTCCCACGTGATTCCCACGTGAATGACACGTGATTCCCACGTGATTCCCACGTGATTACCACGTGATTCCCACGTGATTGACACGTGATTCCCACGTGTTTCCCCCGTGATTCACACGTGATTGACATTTGATTCCCACATGATTCCCACGTGAATGACACGTGATTCCCACGTGATTCCCACGTGATTGACACGTGATTCCCACGTGATTGACAAGTGATTCCCACGTGATTGCCACGTGATTCCCACGTGATTGACACATGTTTCCCACGTGATTCTCACGTGTACCAGGTGATTCCCACGTAATTGACACGTGATTCCCACGTGATTCCAACGTGATTGACACGTGATTCCCAAATGATTCCCACGTGACTCCCTTGTGATTCACATGTGATTGACACGTGATTCCACGTGATTCCCACGTGATTACCACGTGATTCCCACTTGATTGACACGTGATTCCCACGTGATTCCCACGTGAATGACACGTGATTCCCACGTGATTCCCACGTGTTTCCCACGTGATTGACACGTGATTCCCCCGTGATTCCCACGTGATTCCCACGTGATTCCCAGGTGATTCCCACGTGATTGACACGTGATTCCCTCGTGATTCCCCCGTGAATGACACGTGATTCCCACGTGAATGACACGTGATTCCCACGTGATTGACACGTGATTCCCACGTGATTCCCCCGTGATTCCCACGTGATTGACATTTGATTCACACGTGATTCCCACATGAATGACACGTGATTCACACGTGATTCCCACGTGATTGACACGTGATTCCCACGTGATTGCCACGTGATTCCCACGTGATTGCCACGTGATTCCCACATGATTCCCCCGTGATTCCCACGTGATTGACATTTGATTCCCACGTGATTCCCACGTGCGTCCCATGTGATTGACACGAGATTCCGACGTGATTCCCACGTGATTGACACGTGATTCCAAGGTGATTCCCTCGTGATTCCCACGTGATTCACACATGATTCCCACGTGATTCCCACGTGATTCTCACGTGATTCCCACGTGATTGACACGTGATTCCCACGTGATTCGCACGTGATTCCAACGTGATTGACATGTGATTCCCAAATGATTCCCAAGTGATTCCCAAGTGATTCCCACGTGATTCATACGTGATTCCCACGTGATTGACATTTGATTTTTACATGATTCCCACGTGAGTCCCACGAGACTGCCACATTATTCCCACGTGATTCCCACATGATTCCCACGTTATTCCCACGTGAATGTCACATGATTCCCTCGTGATTGACACAGGATTCCCACGTGATTGACAGGTTATTCCCACACGATTGCCATGATTCACACGTGATTGATACGTGATTCCCACGTGATTGCCACGTGATTCCCACGTGATTGCCACGTGATTCCCACGTGATTGACACATGTTTCCCACGTGATTCTCACGTGTACCAGGTGATTCCCACGTAATTGACACGTGATTCCCACGTGATTCCAACGAGATTGACACGTGATTCCCAAATGATTCCCACGTGACTCCCTTGTGATTCACATGTGATTGACACGTGATTCCACGTGATTCCCACGTGATTACCACGTGATTCCCACTTGATTGACACGTGATTCCCAAATGATTCCCACGTGACTCCCTTGTGATTCACATGTGATTGACACGTGATTCCACGTGATTCCCACGTGATTACCACGTGATTCCCACTTGATTGACACGTGATTCCCACGTGATTCCCACGTGAATGACACGTGATTCCCACGTGATTCCCACGTGTTTCCCACATGATTGACACGTGATTCCCCCGTGATTCCCAAGTGATTCCCACGTGACTCCCTTGTGATTCACACGTGATTCCCACGTGATTCCCACGTGAATGACACGTGATTCCCACGTGATTCCCACGTGATTGCCACGTGATTCCCACGTGATTGACACGTGATTCCCACGTGATTGACATTTGATTCTCACGTGATTCCCACGTGAATGACACGTGATTCCCACGTGATTCCCACGTGATTGACACGTGAATTCCACGTGATTGCCACGTGATTCCCATGTGATTGCCACGTGATTCCCACGTGATTGACACATGTTTCCCACGTGATTCTCACGTGTACCAGGTGATTCCCACGTAATTGACACGTGATTCCCACGTGATTCCAACGTGATTGACACGGGATTCCCAAATGATTCCCACGTGACTCCCTTGTGATTCACATGTGATTGACACGTGATTCCACGTGATTCCCACGTGATTACCACGTGATTCCCACTTGATTGACACGTGATTCCCACGTGATTCCCACGTGAATGACACGTGATTCCCACGTGATTCCCACGTGTTTCCCACATGATTGACACGTGATTCCCCCGTGATTCCCACGTGATTCCCACGTGATTCCCAGGTGATTCCCACGTGATTGACACGTGATTCCCACGTGATTCCCCCGTGAATGTCACGTGATTCCCACGTGATTCCCACGTGAATGACACGTGATTCCCACGTGATTGACACGTGATTCCCACGTGATTCCCCCGTGATTCCCACGTGATTGACATTTGATTCCCACGTGATTCCCACGTGATTGACACGTGATTCCCACGTGATTGCCACGTGATTCCCACATGATTCCCCCGTGATTCCCAGGTGATTCCCATGTGATTCCCACGTGATTCCCAGGCGATTGACACGTGATTCCCACGTGATTCCCACGTGATTATCACGTGATTCACCCTTGGTTCCCCTGTCATTCCCACGTGATTCCCACGTGATTCCCACTTGATTGACACGTGATTCCCACGTGATTCCCACGTGATTCCAACGTGATTGACACGTGATTCCTAAATGATTCCCACGTGATACCCACGTGATTGCATCGTGATTCCCACGTGATTGCATCGTGATTCCCACGTGACTCCAACGTGACTCTCACCTGATTCCCAAATGACTGTCACGTCATTCCCACGGGATGCCCACGTGATTCCCAGGTGCTTGACACGTCTTTCCCACGTGATTCCCTCGTGATTGCCACGTGATTGACACGTGATTCCCAGGTGAATCCCACGTGATTCCCTCGTGATTCACACGCGATTGACACGTGATTCCCACGTGATTCCCACGTGATTCGCACCGATTTTCACGTGATTAACACTTGATTCCCACGTGATTCCCACGTGATTCCCACGTGATTCCCACGTGATTGACACGTGATTCCCACGTGATGCCAACGTGATTGACACGTGATTCCCAAATAATTCCCACGTGATTCCCACGTGATTGACACGTGATTCCTACGTGATTCCCACGTGATTGACAATTGATTCCCACGTGATTCCTACGTGAGTCCCATGTGATTGACACGTGATTCCCACGTGATTCAATCGTGATTCCCATGTGATTGAACACGTGATTCCCACGTGATTCCATCGTGAGTCCCATGTGATTGAACCGTGATTCCCACGTGATTCCCACTTGATTGATACGTGATTCCCAGGTGATTCCCAAATGATTCCCACGTGACTCCCTTGTGATTCACATGTGATTGACACGTGATTCAACGTGATTCCCACGTGATTCCCACGTGATTCCTACTTGATTGACACGTGATTCCCACGTGATTCCCACGTGAATGACACGTGATTCCCACGTGTCTCCCACGTGATTGACACGTGATTCCCCCGTGATTCCCACGTGACTGACACTTGATTCCCACGTGATTGCAACGTGATTCCAACGTGATTCCCACGTGATTGTCACGTGATTCCCACGTGATTCCAACGTGATTGACACGTGATTACCAAGTGATTCCCACGTGACTCCCTTGTGATTCACATGTGACTGACATGTGATTCCCACGTGATTCCCACGTGAATGACACGTGATTCCCACGTGATTCCCACGTGATTGCCACGTGATTGACACGTGATTCCCACGTGTTTCCCCAGTGATTCCCACGTGATTGACATTTGATTCCCACGTGATTCCCACGTGAATGACACGTGATTCCCACGTGATTCCCACGTGATTGACACGTGATTCCCACGTGATTGACACGTGATTCCCACGTGATTGCCACGTGATTCCCACGTGATTGACACATGTTTCCCACGTGATTCTCACGTGTACCAGGTGATTCCCACGTAATTGACACGTGATTCCCACGTGATTCCAACGTGATTGACACGTGATTCCCAAATGATTCCCACGTGACTCCCTTGTGATTCACATGTGATTGACACGTGATTCCACGTGATTCCCACGTGATTACCACGTGATTCCCACTTGATTGACACGTGATTCCCACGTGATTCCCACGTGAATGACACGTGATTCCCACGTGATTCCCACGTGTTTCCCACGTGATTGACACGTGATTCCCCCGTGATTCCCACGTGATTCCCACGTGATTCCCAGGTGATTCCCACGTGATTGACACGTGATTCCCTCGTGATTCCCCCGTGAATGACACGTGATTCCCACGTGATTCCCACGTGAATGACACGTGATTCCCACGTGATTGACACGTGATTCCCACGTGATTCCCCCGTGATTCCCACGTGATTGACATTTGATTCACACGTGATTCCCACATGAATGACACGTGATTCACACGTGATTCCCACGTGATTGACACGTGATTCCCACGTGATTGCCACGTGATTCCCACGTGATTGCCACGTGATTCCCTCATGATTCCCCCGTGATTCCCACGTGATTGACATTTGATTCCCACGTGATTCCCACGTGAGTCCCATGTGATTGACACGAGATTCCGACGTGATTCCCACGTGATTAACACGTGATTCCAAGGTGATTCCCTCGTGATTCCCACGTGATTCACACATGATTCCCACGTGATTCCCACGTGATTGACACGTGATTCCCACGTGATTCGCACGTGATTCCAACGTGATTGACATGTGATTCCCAAATGATTCCCAAGTGATTCCCAAGTGATTCCCACGTGATTCATACGTGATTCCCACGTGATTGACATTTGATTTCTACATGATTCCCACGTGAGTCCCACGAGACTGCCACATTATTCCCACGTGATTCCCACATGATTCCCACGTTATTCCCACGTGAATGTCACATGATTCCCTCGTGATTGACACAGGATTCCCACGTGATTGACACGTTATTCCCACACGATTGCCATGAGATTCCCACGTGATTGACACGTGAATCCCACGTGATTTCCACGTAATTGTTACGTGATTCCCACGTGATTCCCACGTGAATTCCACGTGATTGACACGTGATTCCCACCTGATTCCCACGATTTTCCCACGTGATTGACACGTGATTCCCACCTGATTCCCACGATATTCCCACGTGATTGACACGTGATTCCCACGTGATTGACGCATGATTCCCACGTGATTCCCACGTGATTGACACGTGATTCCCACGTGATTCCCACGTGATTTCCACGTGATTACCACGTGATGCCCACGTGACTCCCACGTGATAACCAGGTGATTCATGCATGATTCCCACGTGATTCCCACTTGATTGCCACGTGATTCCCACGTGATTCCAACGTGATTCCCACGAGATTGATATGTGATTTCCACGTGAAACCCACATAATTGACATGTGATTCAACCGTGATTAACACGTGATTCCCACGTGATTCCCACGTGATTGACATGTGATTTCCACATGATTGACATGTGATTCCAACGTGATTCCCAGGTGATTCCCACGTGATTCCCACGTGATTGACAATTGATTCCCACATGATTCCCACATGACTCCCACGTGATTCCCAAGTGATTGACAGGTGATTCCCTCGTGACTCCCACGTGATTGACACGTGATTCCCACGTATTACCCACGTGATACCCACGTGATTGACACGTGATTCCCACGTGATTCACACGTGATTTCCACGTGATTGACACGTGATTTCCACGTGATTGACACGTGAATCCCACGTGATACTCACTTGAATGACACGTGATTCCTACGTGATACCCACGTGATTCGCACGTGATTACCAAGTGATTCCCACGTGATTCCCACGTGATTCCCACTTGAATGACACGTGATTCCCACGTGATTGCCACGTGATTCCCACGTGATTGACACGTGATTCCCACGTGTTTCCCCCGTGATTCCCACGTGATTGACATTTGATTCCCACGTGATTCCCACGTGAATGACACGTGATTCCCACGTGATTCCCACGTGATTGACACGTGATTCCCACGTGATTGCCACGTGATTCCCACGTGATTGCCACGTGATTCCCACGTGATTGACACATGTTTCCCACGTGATTCTCACGTGTACCAGGTGATTCCCACGTAATTGACACGTGATTCCCACGTGATTCCAACGAGATTGACACGTGATTCCCAAATGATTCCCACGTGACTCCCTTGTGATTCACATGTGATTGACACGTGATTCCACGTGATTCCCACGTGATTACCACGTGATTCCCACTTGATTGACACGTGATTCCCAAATGATTCCCACGTGACTCCCTTGTGATTCACATGTGATTGACACGTGATTCCAAGTGATTCCCACGTGATTACCACGTGATTCCCACTTGATTGACACGTGATTCCCACGTGAATGACACGTGATTCCCACGTGATTCCCACGTGTTTCCCACGTGATTGACACGTGATTCCCCCGTGATTCCCAAGTGATTCCCACGTGACTCCCTTGTGATTCACACGTGATTCCCACGTGATTCCCACGTGAATGAGACGTGATTCCCACGTGATTCCCACGTGATTGCCACGTGATTCCCACGTGATTGACACGTGATTCCCACGTGATTGACATTTGATTCTCACGTGATTCCCACGTGAATGACACGTGATTCCCACGTGATTCCCACGTGATTGACATGTGATTTCCACGTGATTGCCACGTGATTCCCACGTGATACCCAGGTGACTGACACGTGATTCACACGTGATTCCCACGTGCTTCCCAGGTGATTCCCACGTGATACCCAGGTGACTGACACGTGATTCACACGTGATTCCCACGTGATTCCCAGGTGATTCCCACGTGATTTCCAGGTGATTTAAACGTGATTCCCACGTGATTCCCACGTGGTTGACACGTGATTCCCAAATGATTCCCTCGTGATTCCCACGTGATGCCCACGTGATTGACAAGTGATTCCCACGTGATTTCCCCGTGATTGACACGAGATTTCCACGTGATTCCCACGTGACTCCCAAGGGATTCCCACGTGATTGACAGGTGATTCCCACGTGACTCCCACGTGAATGACACGTGATTACCACGTGATTCCCAAGTGATTCCCTCGTGATTGAAACGTGATTCCCACGTGATTCCCACGTGATTGACACGTGATTCCCACGTGATTCCCACGTGACTCCCACGTGATTCCCACGTGATTGCCGGGTGATTCCAACGTGACTCCCACATGGTTGACACGTGATTCCCACGTGATTCCCACGTGATACCCACGTGACTGACACGTGATTTCCACGTGATTCCCACATGATTGAAACGTGATTCCCACGTGATTCCCACGTGATTCCTACGTGATTCCCACGTTATTGACATGTGACTCCCAGGTGAATCCCACGGGATTGACACATGATTTCCACGTGATTCCCACGAGACTCCCACGTGATTACCACGTGATTCCCATGTGATTGACACGTGATTCTCATGGGATTCCCACGTGATTCCCACGTGATTGACACGTGATTCCCACGTGATTCCCTCGTAATTGACACGTGATTCCCACATGATTCCCACGTGATTCCCACGTGATACCCACGTGATTGACACGTGATTCTCATGGTATTCCCACGTGATTCCCTCGTAATTGACACGTGATTCCACGTGATTCCCACGTGATTCCCACGTGATTGCCACGTGATTGACACGTGATTCCCACGTGATTCCCAAGTGTTTCCCACGTGATTGACACGTGATTCCCCCGTGATTCCCACCTGATTTTCACGTGATTCACACTTGATTCCCACGTGATTCCCACGTGATTATCACGTGATTCCCACGTGATTGACACGTCATTCCCACGTGATTCCCACGTGATTTTCATGTGATTCACACTTGATTCCCACGTGATTCCCACGTGATTCATACGTGATTCCCACGTGATTGACACGTGATTGACACGTGATTCCCACGTGATTGTCACGTGATTCCCACGTGATTGACACGTGATTCCCACGAGAATCCCATGTGATTCGCACGTGATTGACACGTGATTCCCACGTGAATTCCACGTGATTCCCACGTGATTCCCACGTGTTTGACACGTGATTCCCACGTGATTCACACGTGATTGACACGTGATTCCCTCGTGATTCCCACGTGATTGACACGTGATTTCCACGTGATTCCCACGTGATTGACACGTGATTCCCACATGATTGACACGTGATTCCCATGAGATTCCCAAGTGATTCCCATGTGATTGACACGTGATTCCACGTGATTCCCACGTGATTGACACGTGATTCCCACTTAACTCGCACGTGACTCCCAAGTTATTCCCAAATCATTGTCACGTCATTCTCTCGGGATGCCCACGTGATTCCCACGTGATTGACACGTGATTCCTAAGTGATTCCCTCGTGATTCACATGTGATTGTCACGTGATTCCCACGTAATTCCCACGTGGTTCCCACGTGATTCCAACGTGATTGACACGTGATTCCCAAATGATTCCCACGTGATCCCCACGTGATGATCACGTGATTCACACGTGATATCCACGTGAGTCCCACGTGATTCCCACATGATTCCCTCGTGATGCCCACGTGATGCCCATGTGATTGACACGTGATCCTCTCATGATTGACACGTGATTCCCACGTGATTCCCAGGTGATTCCCTCGTGATTGACATGTGATTCCCACGTGATTCCCATGTGATTGACACGTGATAGCTATGTGATTCCCACGTGATTGACATTTGATTTCTACGTGATTCCCACGTGAGTCCCACGTGATTGCCACGTTATTCCCACGTGACTCCCACGTGATTGACACGTGATTCCCACGTGATTACCACGTGATTCCCACGAGATTGACATATGATTCCCACGGGATTCCCACGTGATTCCCACGTGATTGACACGTGATTCCCACGTGATTAGCACGTGTTTTCCACGTTATTCCCACGTGATTCCCACGTTATTGACACGTCATTCCCACGTGATTCCCATGTGATTCTGACGTGATTGACACGTGATTACCACGTGATTCCCACGAGATTGACATATGATTCCCACGAGATTCCCATGTGATTCCCACGTGATTGACACGTGATTCCCACGTGATTAGCACGTGTTTTCCACGTTATACCCACGTGATTCCCACGTTATTGACACGTCATTCCCACGTGATTCCCATGTGATTCCGACGTGCTTGACACGTGATTCCCACGTGAATCCCAAATGATTGCCACGTCATTCCCACGTGATTCCCATGTGATTCCCACGTGATTGACACGTGATTCCCGCGTGATTCCCACGTGATACCCAGGTGACTGACACGTGATTCCCACGTGATTAGCACGTGTTTTCCACGTTATTCCCACGTGATTCCCACGTTATTGACACGTCATTCCCACGTGATTCCCATGTGATTCCGACGTGATTCCCACGTGATTACCACGTGATTCCCACGAGAATGACATATGATTCCCACATTATTCCCACGTGATTCCCACGTTATTGACACGTCATTCCCACGTGATTCCCATGTGATTCCGATGTGATTCCCACGTGATTACCACGTGATTCCCACGAGATTGACATATGATTCCCACGGGATTCCCACGTGATTCCCACGTGATTGACACGTGATTCCCACGTGATTAGCACGTGTTTTCCACGTTATTCCCACGTGATTCCCACGTTATTGACACGTCATTCCCACGTGATTCCCATGTGATTCTGACGTGATTGACACGTGATTCCCACGTGATTCCCAAATGATTGCCACGTCATTCCCACGTGATTCCCATGTGATTCCCACGTGATTGCCACGTGATTCCCACGTGATTGCCACGTGATTCCGATGTGATTGACACGTGATAACTACGTGATTCCCACGTGATTGACATTTGATTCCCACGTGATTGACACGTGATTCCCGCGTGATTCCCACGTGATACCCAGGTGACTGACACGTGATTCACACGTGATTCCCACGTGCTTCCCAGGTGATTCCCACGTGATACCCAGGTGACTGACACGTGATTCACACGTTATTCCCACGTGATTCCCAGGTGATTCCCACGTGTTTTCCAGGTGATTTAAACGTGATTCCCACGTGATTCCCACGTGGTTGACACGTGATTCCCAAATGATTCCCTCGTGATTCCCACGTGATGCCCACGTGATTGACAAGTGATTCCCACGTGATTTCCCCGTGATTGACACGAGATTTCCACGTGATTCCCACGTGACTCCCAAGGGATTCCCACGTGATTGACAGGTGATTCCCACGTGACTCCCACGTGAATGACACGTGATTACCACGTGATTCCCAAGTGATTCCCTCGTGATTGAAACGTGATTCCCACGTGATTCCCACGTGATTGACACGTGATTCCCACGTGATTCCCACGTGACTCCCACGTGATTCCCACGTGATTGCCGGGTGATTCCAACGTGACTCCCACATGGTTGACACGTGATTCCCACGTGATTCCCACGTGATACCCACGTGACTGACACGTGATTTCCACGTGATTCCCACATGATTGAAACGTGATTCCCACGTGATTCCCACGTGATTCCTACGTGATTCCCACGTTATTGACATGTGACTCCCAGGTGAATCCCACGGGATTGACACATGATTTCCACGTGATTCCCACGAGACTCCCACGTGATTACCACGTGATTCCCATGTGATTGACACGTGATTCTCATGGGATTCCCACGTGATTCCCACGTGATTGACACGTGATTCCCACGTGATTCCCTCGTAATTGACACGTGATTCCCACATGATTCCCACGTGATTCCCACGTGATACCCACGTGATTGACACGTGATTCTCATGGTATTCCCACGTGATTCCCTCGTAATTGACACGTGATTCCACGTGATTCCCACGTGATTCCCACGTGATTCCCACGTGATTGACACGTGATTCCCACGTGATTCCCTCGTAATTGACACGTGATTCCCACGAGACTCCCACGTGATTACCACGTGATTCCCACGTGATTGACACGTGATTCTCATGGGATTCCCACGTGATTCCCTCGTAATTGACACGTGATTCCACGTGATTCCCACGTGATTCCCACGTGATTCCCACTTGATTGACACGTGATTCCCACGTGATTCCCACGTGATACCCTCGCGATTCCCACATGATTCCACGTGATTGACACGTGATTCCCATATGATTCCCACGTGATTGACACGTGATTCCTACGTGACTCCCACGTGATTCCCACGTGATTCCCACCTGACTCCCACGTGATTCCCAGGTGATTGATGCAAGGTTCCCACGTGATTCCCACGTGATTGCCACATTATTCCCACGTGATTCCCACGTGATTGACACGTGATTCCCACGTGATTCCCCCGAGATTCCCACGCGAATGACACGTGATTCTCAAGTGATTCCCACGTGTTTCCCACGTGATTCCCACGTGATTCCCACGTGATTCCCACTTGATTGACACATGTTTCCCACATGATTCCCACATGATTCCCACGTGATTCCCACTTGATTGACACATGTTTCCCATGTGATTCTCACGTGATTCCCAGGTGATTCCCACGTAATTGACACGTGATTCCACGTGATTCCAACGTGATTTAAACGTGATTCCCAAGTGATTCCCACGTGACTCCCTTGTGATTCACATGTGATTGACACGTGATTCCACGTGATTCCCACGTGATTCCCACGTGATTCCCACTTGATTGACACGTGATTCCCACGTGATTCCCACGTGAATGACACGTGATTCCCACGTGATTCCCACGTGTTTCCCACGTGATTGACACGTGATTCCCCCGTGATTCCCACGTGATTTTCACGTGATTCACACTTGATTCCCATGTGATTCCCACGTGATTCTCACGTGATTCCCACGTGATTGACACGTCATTCCCACGTGATTCCCACGTGATTTTCATGTGATTCACACTTGATTCCCACGTGATTCCCACGTGATTCATACGTGATTCCCACGTGATTGACACGTGATTGACACGTGATTCCCACGTGATTGTCACGTGATTCCCACGTGATTGACACGTGATTCCCACGAGATTCCCATGTGATTCCCACGTGATTGACACGTGATTCCCACGTGAATTCCACGTGATTCCCACATGATTCCCACGTGTTTGACACGTGATTCCCACGTGATTCACACGTGATTGACACGTGATTCCCTCGTGATTCCCACGTGATTGACACGTGATTTCCTCGTGATTCCCACGTGATTGACACGTGATTCCCACATGATTGACACGTGATTCCCACGAGATTCCCAAGTGATTCCCACGTGATTGACAAGTGATTCCACGTGATTCCCACGTGATTGACACGTGATTCCCACTTAACTCGCACGTGACTCCCAAGTTATTCCCAAATGATTGTCACGTCATTCTCTCGGGATGCCCACGTGATTCCCACGTGATTGACACGTGATTCCTAAGTGATTCCCTCGTGATTCACATGTGATTGTCACGTGATTACCAGGTGATTCTCACGTAATTCCCACGTGGTTCCCACGTGATTCCAACGTGATTGACACGTGATTCCCAAATGATTCCCACGTGATCCCCACGTGATGATCACGTGATTGACACGTGATATCCACGTGAGTCCCACGTGATTCCCACATGATACCCTCGTGATGCCCACGTGATGCCCATGTGATTGACACGTGATCCTCTCATGATTGACACGTTATTCCCACGTGATTCCCAGGTGATTCCCTCGTGATTGACACGTGATTCCCACGAGATTCCCAAGTGATTCCCACGTGATTGACAAGTGATTCCACGTGATTCCCACGTGATTGACACGTGATTCCCACTTAACTCGCACGTGACTCCCAAGTTATTCCCAAATGATTATCACGTCATTCTCTCGGGATGCCCACGTGATTCCCACGTGATTCCCAGGTGATTCCCACGAGATTGACATATGATTCCCACGGGATTCCCAGGTGATTCCCACGTGATTGACACGTGATTCCCACGTGATTAGCACGTGTTTTCCACGTTATTCCCACGTGATTCCCACGTGTTTTCCACGTCATTCCCACGTGATTCCCATGTGATTCCGACGTGATTCCCACGTGATTACCACGTGATTCCCACGAGATTGACATATGATTCCCACGGGATTCCCACGTGATTCCCTCGTGATTGACACGTGATTCCCACGTGATTAGCACGTGTTTTCCACGTTATTCCCACGTGATTCCCACGTTATTGACACGTCATTCCCACGTGATTCCCATGTGATTCCGACGTGATTGACACGTGATTCCCACGTGATTCCCAAATGATTGCCACGTCATTCCCATGTGATTCCCATGTGATTCCCACGTGATTGCCACGTGATTCCCACGTGATTGCCACGTGATTCCGATGTGACTGACACGTGATAGCTACGTGATTCCCACGTGATTGACATTTGATTCCCACGTGATTGACACGTGATTCCCGCGTGATTCCCACGTGATACCCAGGTGACTGACACGTGATTCACACGTGATTCCCACGTGCTTCCCAGGTGATTCCCACGTGATACCCAGGTGACTGACACGTGATTCACACGTGATTCCCACGTGATTCCCAGGTGATTCCCACGTGATTGCCAGGTGATTCAAACGTGATTCCCACGTGATTCCCACGTGGTTGACACGTGATTCCCAAATGATTCCCTCGTGATTCCCACGTGATGCCCACGTGATTGACAAGTGATTCCCACGTGATTTCCCCGTGATTGACACGAGATTTCCACGTGATTCCCACGTGACTCCCACGTGATTGACATTTGATTTCTACGTGATTCCCACGTGAGTGCCACGTGATTTCCACGTTATTCCCACGTGATTCCGACGTGATTGACACGTGATTCCCACGTGATTACCACGTGATTCCCACGAGATTGACATGTGATTCCCACTGAATTCCCACGTGATTCAGACGTGATTGACACGTGATTCAATCGTGATTCCCACGTGATTCCCACGTGATTGACACGTGATTCCCACGTGATTGACACGTGATTCCCACGTAATTCCCACGTGATTCCATCGTGATTCCCTGTGATTGACACGTGATTCCCACTTGACTCCATCGTGACTCCCACGTGATTCCCAAATGATTCTCACGTCATTCCCACGGGATGCCCACGTGATTCCCACGTGATTGACACGTCTTTGCCACGTGATTCCCTCGTGATTCCCAGGTGATTCCCACTTGAGTCCCATGTGATTGACACGTGATTCCCACGTAATTCCATCGTGATTCCCACGTGATTCCCACGTGATTCCCACCCGATTGACAGGTGATTCCCACGTCATTCCCACGTGATTCAAACATGATTGACACGTGATTCCCAAATGATTCCCACGTGATTGACACGTGATTCCCACGTGATTCCCACGTGATTGACACGTGATTCCCAAATGATTCCCACGTGATTCCCACGTGATTCCCACGTGATTCCCACTTGATTGACACATGTTTCCCATGGATTCACACGTGATTCCTAGGTGATTCCCACGTGATTCCCACGTGAATGACACGTGATTCCCACGTGATTCCCACGTGTTTCCCGTGTGATTGACATGTGATTCCCCCGTGATTCCCTAGTGATTGACACGTGATTCCCACGTGATTGACACGTGATTCCAACGTGATTCCCATGTGATTGATACGTGATTCCCACGTGATTCCAACGTGATTGACACGTGATTCCCAAGTGATTCCCACGTGACTCCCTTGTGATTCACATGTGATTGACACGTGATTGACACGTGATTCCCACGTGATTTCCACGTGATTGACACGTGAATCCCTCGTGATTGACACGTGATTCGCACGTGATTTCCACGTGATTGACACGTGAATCCCTCGTGTTTGACACGTGATTCGCACGTGATTCCCACGTGATTCCCTCGTGATGCCCACCTGATGCCCATATGATTGACACGTGATTCCCTCGTGATTGACACGTGATTCCCAGGTGATTCACTCTTGATTGACATGTGATTCCCACGTGATTCCCACGGGATTGACAAGTGATTCCCACGTGATTGACACGTGATTACCAAGTGATTCCCACGTGATTCCCACGTGATTGACATTTGATTTCTACGTGATTCCCACGTGAGTGCCACGTGATTTCCACTTTATTCCCACGTGATTCCGAAGTGATTGACAGGTGATTCCCACGTGACTCCCACGTGAATGACACGTGATTACCACGTGATTCCCAAGTGATTCCCTCGTGATTGAAACGTGATTCCCACGTGATTCCCACGTGATTGACACGTGATTCCCACGTGATTCCCACGTGACTCCCACGTGATTCCCACGTGATTGACGGGTGATTCCAACGTGACTCCCACATGGTTGACACGTGATTCCCACGTGATTCCCACGTGATACCCACGTGACTGACACGTGATTCCCACGTGATTCACACATGATTGAAACGTGATTCCCACGTGATTCCCACGTGATTCCTACGTGATTCCCACGTTATTGACATGTGACTCCCAGGTGAATCCCACGGGATTGACACATGATTTCCACGTGATTCCCACGAGACTCCCACATGATTACCACGTGATTCCCACGTGATTGACACGTGATTCTCATGGGATTCCCACATGATTCCCACGTGATTGACACGTGATTCAAACGTGATTCCCACGTTAATCCCACTTGATTCCCATGTGATTCCCTCGTGATTCCCACGTGATTCCGCCGGTATTGACACGTGATTCCCACGTGATTCCCACGTGATTACTACGTGATTGACATGTGGTTTCCACGTGATTCCCACGTGATTCCCATGAGATTGACACTAGATTTCCACGTGATTCCCACGGGATTCCCACGTGATTCCCTCGTGAATGTCACGTGATTCGCACGTGATTCCCAAGTGATTCCCACGTGATTGACACGTGATTCCAACGTGATTCCCACGTGATTCCCTCGTGAATGTCACGTGATTCGCACGTGATTCCCAAGTGATTCCCACGTGATTGTCACGTGATTTCCACGTGATTCCCATGTGATTCCCACGTGATTGACACGTGATTCCCACATGATTCCCACGGGATTGACATGTGATTCGCACGTGATTCCCACGTGATTCCCACGTGATTCCCACCTGATTGACGCATGATTCCCACGTGATTCCTACGTGATTCCCACCTGATTGACATGTGATTCCCACGTGATTGTCACGTGATTGACACGTGATTCACACGTGATTCCCACGTGATATACACGTGATTCCCACGTGCTTGACACTTAATTGACACGTGATTCACACGTGATTCCCACGTGATTGGCACGTGATTCCCACGTGATTGACACGTGATTCACACGTGATTCCCACGTGATTCCCACGTGATTTACACGTGATTCCCACGTGCTTGACACTTGATTGACACGTGATTCACACGTGATTCCCAGGCGATTGACACGTGATTCCCACGTGATTTCCAAGTGATTGACACTTGAATCCCAAGTGATTCCCACGTGATTCCCACGTGAATGAGACGTGATTCCCACTTGGTTGACACGTGATTGACACGTGATTCACACGTGGTTGACACGTGATTCCCACTTGCTTGACACGTGATTGACACGTGATTCACACGTGATTCCCACGTGATTTACACGTGATTCCCACTTGCTTGACACTTGATTGACACGTGATTCACTCGTGATTCCCAGGCGATTGACACATGATTCCCACGTGATTTCCATGTGATTTTCACGTGATTGACACGTGATTCCGAAGTGATTCCCACGTGATAGAAACGTGATTCCCATGTGAATCCCACATGATTCCCACGTGATTCCCACGTGATTCCAACGTGATTGACACGTGATTCCCAAATGAATCCCACGTGATGCCCACGTGATTGACACGTGATTCCCACGTGCTTCCCACGTGATTGGGATGTGATTCTCACGTGATTCCTACGTTATTGACACGTGATTCCCAATTGATTGCCACGTGATTCCCTCGTGAATCACACGTGATTCCAACGTGATTGACACGTGACTCCCACGTGATTCCCACGTGATTCCCACATGATTGACAACTGATTCCCACGTGATTCCACGTGATTGACACGTGATTCCCTCGTGATTCCCACGTTTCTCTCACGTGATTCCCACGTGATTTACATGTGATTCCCACGTGATTCCCAATTGATTGACACGTTATTCCCACGTAATTTTCACGTGATTCCACGTGATTCCCAAGTGATACCCTCGCGATTCCCACGTGATTCCATGAGATTGACACGTGATTCCCATGTGATTCCCACGTGATTGACACGTGATTCCTACGTGACTATCACGTGATTCCCACGTGATTCCCACGTGACTCCCACGTGATTCCCAGGTGATTGATGCAAGGTTCCCACGTGATTCCCACGTGATTGCCACGTTATTCCCACGTGATTCCCACGTGATTGACACGTGATTCCCACGTGATTCCCACGAGATTCCCACGTGAATGACACGTGATTCTCAAGTGATTCCCACGTGTTTCCCACATGATTCCAACGTGATTGACACATGATTCCCAAATGATTCCAACGTGATGCCCACGTGATGATCACGTGATTGACACGTGATATCCACGTGAGTCCCACGTGATTCCCAAATGATTCCCTCGTGATGCCCACGTGATGCCCATGTGATTGACACGTGATCCTCTCATGATTGACACGTGATTCCCACGTGATTCCCAGGTGTTTCCCTCGTGATTGACATGTGATTCCCACGTGATTCCCATGTGATTGACACGTGATAGCTACGTGATTCCCACGTGATTGACATTTGATTTCTACGTGATTCCCACGTGAGTCCAACGTGATTGCCACATTATTCCCACGTGACTCCCACGTGATTGACACGTGATTCCCACGTGATTACCACGTGATTCCCACGAGATTGACATATGATTCCCACGGGATTCCCACGTGATTCCCACGTGATTGCCACGTGATTCCCACGTGATTAGCACGTGTTTTCCACGTTATTCCCACGTGATTCCCACGTTATTGACACGTCATTCCCACGTGATTCCCATGTGATTCTGACGTGATTGACACGTGATTACCACGTGATTCCCACGAGATTGACATATGATTCCCACGAGATTCCCACGTGATTCCCACGTGATTGACACGTGATTCCCACGTGATTAGCACGTGTTTTCCACGTTATTCCCACGTGATTCCCACGTTATTGACACGTCATTCCCACGTGATTACCATGTGATTCCGACGTGCTTGACACGTGATTCCCACGTGATTCCCAAATGATTGCCACGTCATTCCCACGTGATTCCCATGTGATTCCCACGTGATTGACACGTGATTCCCGCGTGATTCCCATGTGATACCCAGGTGACTGAAACGTGATTCCCACGTGATTAGCACGTGTTTTCCACGTTATTCCCATGTGATTCCCACGTTATTGACACGTCATTCCCACGTGATTCCCATGTGATTCCGACATGATTCCCACGTGATTACCACGTGATTCCCACGAGATTGACATATGATTCCCACGGGATTCCCACGTGATTCCCACGTGATTGACACGTGATTCCCACGTGATTAGCACGTGTTTTCCACGTTATTCCCACGTGATTCCCACGTTATTGACACGTGATTCCCACGTGATTCCCATGTGATTCCGACGTGATTCCCACGTGATTACCACGTGATTCCCACGAGATTGACATATGATTCCCACGGGATTCCCACGTGATTCCCACGTGATTGACACGTGATTCCCACGTGATTGACACGTGATTCCCACGTGATTCCCACGTGATTCCCACGTTATTGACACGTGATTCCCTCGTGATTCCCAAATGATTGCCACGTCATTCCCACGTGATTCCCATGTGATTCCCACGTGATTGCCACGTGATTCCCACGTGATTCCCACGTGATTGCCACGTGATTCCCACGTGATTCCCACGTGATTGACACGTGATTCCCACGTGATTCCCACGTGACTCCCACGTGATTCCCACGTGATTGACGGGTGATTCCAACGTGACTCCCACATGGTTGACACGTGATTCCCACGTGATTCCCACGTGATACCCACGTGACTGACACGTGATTCCCACGTGATTCACACATGATTGAAACGTGATTCCCACGTGATTCCCACGTGATTCCTACGTGATTCCCACGTTATTGACATGTGACTCCCAGGTGAATCCCACGGGATTGACACATGATTTCCACGTGATTCCCACGAGACTCCCACATGATTACCACGTGATTCCCACGTGATTGACACGTGATTCTCATGGGATTCCCACATGATTCCCACGTGATTGACACGTGATTCACACTTGACTCCATCGTGACTCCCACGTGATTCCCAAATGATTCTCACGTCATTCCCACGGGATGCCCACGTGATTCCCACGTGATTGACACGTCTTTGCCACGTGATTCCCTCGTGATTCCCAGGTGATTCCCACTTGAGTCCCATGTGATTGACACGTGATTCCCACGTAATTCCATCGTGATTCCCACGTGATTCCCACGTGATTCCCACCCGATTGACAGGTGATTCCCACGTCATTCCCACGTGATTCAAACATGATTGACACGTGATTCCCAAATGATTCCCACGTGATTGACACGTGATTCCCACGTGATTCCCACGTGATTGACACGTGATTCCCAAATGATTCCCACGTGATTCCCACGTGATTCCCACGTGATTCCCACTTGATTGACACATGTTTCCCATGGATTCACACGTGATTCCTAGGTGATTCCCACGTGATTCCCACGTGAATGACACGTGATTCCCACGTGATTCCCACGTGTTTCCCGTGTGATTGACATGTGATTCCCCCGTGATTCCCTAGTGATTGACACGTGATTCCCACGTGATTGACACGTGATTCCAACGTGATTCCCATGTGATTGATACGTGATTCCCACGTGATTCCAACGTGATTGACACGTGATTCCCAAGTGATTCCCACGTGACTCCCTTGTGATTCACATGTGATTGACACGTGATTGACACGTGATTCCCACGTGATTTCCACGTGATTGACACGTGAATCCCTCGTGATTGACACGTGATTCGCACGTGATTTCCACGTGATTGACACGTGAATCCCTCGTGTTTGACACGTGATTCGCACGTGATTCCCACGTGATTCCCTCGTGATGCCCACCTGATGCCCATATGATTGACACGTGATTCCCTCGTGATTGACACGTGATTCCCAGGTGATTCACTCTTGATTGACATGTGATTCCCACGTGATTCCCACGGGATTGACAAGTGATTCCCACGTGATTGACACGTGATTACCAAGTGATTCCCACGTGATTCCCACGTGATTGACATTTGATTTCTACGTGATTCCCACGTGAGTGCCACGTGATTTCCACTTTATTCCCACGTGATTCCGAAGTGATTGACAGGTGATTCCCACGTGACTCCCACGTGAATGACACGTGATTACCACGTGATTCCCAAGTGATTCCCTCGTGATTGAAACGTGATTCCCACGTGATTCCCACGTGATTGACACGTGATTCCCACGTGATTCCCACGTGACTCCCACGTGATTCCCACGTGATTGACGGGTGATTCCAACGTGACTCCCACATGGTTGACACGTGATTCCCACGTGATTCCCACGTGATACCCACGTGACTGACACGTGATTCCCACGTGATTCACACATGATTGAAACGTGATTCCCACGTGATTCCCACGTGATTCCTACGTGATTCCCACGTTATTGACATGTGACTCCCAGGTGAATCCCACGGGATTGACACATGATTTCCACGTGATTCCCACGAGACTCCCACATGATTACCACGTGATTCCCACGTGATTGACACGTGATTCTCATGGGATTCCCACATGATTCCCACGTGATTGACACGTGATTCAAACGTGATTCCCACGTTAATCCCACTTGATTCCCATGTGATTCCCTCGTGATTCCCACGTGATTCCGCCGGTATTGACACGTGATTCCCACGTGATTCCCACGTGATTACTACGTGATTGACATGTGGTTTCCACGTGATTCCCACGTGATTCCCATGAGATTGACACTAGATTTCCACGTGATTCCCACGGGATTCCCACGTGATTCCCTCGTGAATGTCACGTGATTCGCACGTGATTCCCAAGTGATTCCCACGTGATTGACACGTGATTCCAACGTGATTCCAACGTGATTCCCTCGTGAATGTCACGTGATTCGCACGTGATTCCCAAGTGATTCCCACGTGATTGTCACGTGATTTCCACGTGATTCCCATGTGATTCCCACGTGATTGACACGTGATTCCCACATGATTCCCACGGGATTGACATGTGATTCGCACGTGATTCCCACGTGATTCCCACGTGATTCCCACCTGATTGACGCATGATTCCCACGTGATTCCTACGTGATTCCCACCTGATTGACATGTGATTCCCACGTGATTGTCACGTGATTGACACGTGATTCACACGTGATTCCCACGTGATATACACGTGATTCCCACGTGCTTGACACTTAATTGACACGTGATTCACACGTGATTCCCACGTGATTGGCACGTGATTCCCACGTGATTGACACGTGATTCACACGTGATTCCCACGTGATTCCCACGTGATTTACACGTGATTCCCACGTGCTTGACACTTGATTGACACGTGATTCACACGTGATTCCCAGGCGATTGACACGTGATTCCCACGTGATTTCCAAGTGATTGACACTTGAATCCCAAGTGATTCCCACGTGATTCCCACGTGAATGAGACGTGATTCCCACTTGGTTGACACGTGATTGACACGTGATTCACACGTGGTTGACACGTGATTCCCACTTGCTTGACACGTGATTGACACGTGATTCACACGTGATTCCCACGTGATTTACACGTGATTCCCACTTGCTTGACACTTGATTGACACGTGATTCACTCGTGATTCCCAGGCGATTGACACATGATTCCCACGTGATTTCCATGTGATTTTCACGTGATTGACACGTGATTCCGAAGTGATTCCCACGTGATAGAAACGTGATTCCCATGTGAATCCCACATGATTCCCACGTGATTCCCACGTGATTCCAACGTGATTGACACGTGATTCCCAAATGAATCCCACGTGATGCCCACGTGATTGACACGTGATTCCCACGTGCTTCCCACGTGATTGGGATGTGATTCTCACGTGATTCCTACGTTATTGACACGTGATTCCCAATTGATTGCCACGTGATTCCCTCGTGAATCACACGTGATTCCAACGTGATTGACACGTGACTCCCACGTGATTCCCACGTGATTCCCACATGATTGACAACTGATTCCCACGTGATTCCACGTGATTGACACGTGATTCCCTCGTGATTCCCACGTTTCTCTCACGTGATTCCCACGTGATTTACATGTGATTCCCACGTGATTCCCAATTGATTGACACGTTATTCCCACGTAATTTTCACGTGATTCCACGTGATTCCCAAGTGATACCCTCGCGATTCCCACGTGATTCCATGAGATTGACACGTGATTCCCATGTGATTCCCACGTGATTGACACGTGATTCCTACGTGACTATCACGTGATTCCCACGTGATTCCCACGTGACTCCCACGTGATTCCCAGGTGATTGATGCAAGGTTCCCACGTGATTCCCACGTGATTGCCACGTTATTCCCACGTGATTCCCACGTGATTGACACGTGATTCCCACGTGATTCCCACGAGATTCCCACGTGAATGACACGTGATTCTCAAGTGATTCCCACGTGTTTCCCACATGATTCCAACGTGATTGACACATGATTCGCAAATGATTCCAACGTGATGCCCACGTGATGATCACGTGATTGACACGTGATATCCACGTGAGTCCCACGTGATTCCCAAATGATTCCCTCGTGATGCCCACGTGATGCCCATGTGATTGACACGTGATCCTCTCATGATTGACACGTGATTCCCACGTGATTCCCAGGTGTTTCCCTCGTGATTGACATGTGATTCCCACGTGATTCCCATGTGATTGACACGTGATAGCTACGTGATTCCCACGTGATTGACATTTGATTTCTACGTGATTCCCACGTGAGTCCAACGTGATTGCCACATTATTCCCACGTGACTCCCACGTGATTGACACGTGATTCCCACGTGATTACCACGTGATTCCCACGAGATTGACATATGATTCCCACGGGATTCCCACGTGATTCCCACGTGATTGCCACGTGATTCCCACGTGATTAGCACGTGTTTTCCACGTTATTCCCACGTGATTCCCACGTTATTGACACGTCATTCCCACGTGATTCCCATGTGATTCTGACGTGATTGACACGTGATTACCACGTGATTCCCACGAGATTGACATATGATTCCCACGAGATTCCCACGTGATTCCCACGTGATTGACACGTGATTCCCACGTGATTAGCACGTGTTTTCCACGTTATTCCCACGTGATTCCCACGTTATTGACACGTCATTCCCACGTGATTACCATGTGATTCCGACGTGCTTGACACGTGATTCCCACGTGATTCCCAAATGATTGCCACGTCATTCCCACGTGATTCCCATGTGATTCCCACGTGATTGACACGTGATTCCCGCGTGATTCCCACGTGATACCCAGGTGACTGAAACGTGATTCCCACGTGATTAGCACGTGTTTTCCACGTTATTCCCATGTGATTCCCACGTTATTGACACGTCATTCCCACGTGATTCCCATGTGATTCCGACATGATTCCCACGTGATTACCACGTGATTCCCACGAGATTGACATATGATTCCCACGGGATTCCCACGTGATTCCCACGTGATTGACACGTGATTCCCACGTGATTAGCACGTGTTTTCCACGTTATTCCCACGTGATTCCCACGTTATTGACACGTGATTCCCACGTGATTCCCATGTGATTCCGACGTGATTCCCACGTGATTACCACGTGATTCCCACGAGATTGACATATGATTCCCACGGGATTCCCACGTGATTCCCACGTGATTGACACGTGATTCCCACGTGATTGACACGTGATTCCCACGTGATTCCCACGTGATTCCCACGTTATTGACACGTGATTCCCTCGTGATTCCCAAATGATTGCCACGTCATTCCCACGTGATTCCCATGTGATTCCCACGTGATTGCCACGTGATTCCCACGTGATTCCCACGTGATTGCCACGTGATTCCCACGTGATAGCTACGTGATTCCCACGTGATTGACATTTGATTCCCACGTGACTGACACGTGATTCACACGTGATTCCCACGTGCTTCCCAGGTGATTCCCACGTGATACCCAGGTGACTGACACGTGATTCACACGTCATTCCCACGTGATTCCCAGGTGATTCCCACGTGATTGCCAGGTGATTCAAACGTGATTCCCACGTGATTCCCACGTGGTTGACACGTGATTCCCAAATGATTCCCTCGTGATTCCCACGTGATGCCCACGTTATTGACAAGTGATTCCCACGTGATTTCCCCGTGATTGACACGAGATTTCCACGTGATTCCCACGTGACTCCCAAGGGATTCCCACGTGATTGACAGGTGATTCCCACGTGACTCCCACGTGAATGACACGTGATTACCACGTGATTCCCAAGTGATTCCCTCGTGATTGAAACGTGATTCCCACGTGATTCCCACGTGATTGACACGTGATTCCCACGTGATTCCCACGTGACTCCCACGTGATTCCCACGTGATTGACGGGTGATTCCAACGTGACTCCCACAGGGTTGACACGTGATTCCCACGTGATTCCCACGTGATACCCACGTGACTGACACGTGATTTCCACGTGATTCCCACATGATTGAAACGTGATTCCCACGTGATTCCCACGTGATTCCTACGTGATTCCCACGTTATTGACATGTGACTCCCAGGTGAATCCCACGGGATTGACACATGATTTCCACGTGATTCCCACGAGAATCCCACGTGATTACCACGTGATTCCCACGTGATTGACACGTGATTCTCATGGGATTCCCACGTGATTCCCACGTGATTGACACGTGATTCCCACGTGATTCCCTCGTGATTGACACGTGATTCCCACATGATTCCCACGTGATTCCCACGTGATACCCACGTGATTGACAAGTGATTGCCACGTGATTCTCACGTGATTCCCACGTGATTCCCACCTGATTGACACGTGATTCCCAACTGACTCCCATGTAATTCCTATGTGATTTACACGTGATTCACACGTGAATGACACGTGATTCCCACGTGATTCCCACGATATTGACACGTGATTCCCATGTGATTCCCACGTCATTCCCACGTGATTCCCACGTGACTGACACGTGATTCCCAAGTGATTCCCACGTGATTCCCAAGTGATTCCCACGAGATTGACACGTGATTCCCGGGGATTCCCACGTGATTGACACGTGATTCCCATGTGATTCCCAAGTGATTCCTACGTTATTGACACGTGATTCCCACGTGATTCTCTAATGATTATCAGGTGATTCCCAGATGATTCCCACGTGATTCCTACGTGATTCCCACGTGATTACTACGTGATTGACACGTGATTCCCACGTGATTCCCACGTGACTGACACGTGATTCCCACGTGATTCTCTTGTGATTCCCAAATGATTCCCACGTGATTGACACGTGATTCCCACGTGATTCCCACGTGATTAACACTTGATGGACATGAGATTCCCAAGTGATTTCCAAGTGATTGACACGTGATTAGCACTTGATTGCCACGTGATTACCACGTGAATGACAGGTGATTCCCACGTGATTCGCACTATTGACACATGATTCCCACCTGATTCCCACATGATTGACACGTGACTCCCACGTGATTCCCACGTGATTCCCACGTGATTGACACGTGATTTCCACATGATTCCCACGTGATTCCCACGTGATTCCCACCTGATTGACAAGTGATTCCCATGTGATTCCCATGTGACTGACACGTGATTCACACGTGATTCTCACGTGATTTCCACGTGATTACCACGTGATTCCCACGTGATTTCCACGTGACTCCCACTTGACTCCCACGTGATTGATGCATGATTCCCACGTGATTGACACGTGATTCCCACGTGATTGACACGTGATTCCCATGTGATTCCCACGTGATTCCCACATGATTTACACGTGATTGACACGTGATTCCAACATGATTCCCACGTGAATGACACGTGATTCCCACGTGATTCCCATGAGATTCCCACGTGATGACCACGTGATGCGCACGTGATTGAGAAGTGATTCCCACGTGATTCCCACGTGATTGACACGTGATTCCCACGTGATTCCCACGAGAATGACTCGTCATTCCCACGTGATTCCCACATGACTCCCACGTGATTCCCAAGTGATTGACAGGTGATTCCCTCGTGATTCCCACGTGATTGAAACGTGATTCCCACCTGATTCCCACTGATTGATACGTGATTCCCACGTGATTCCCACATGACTCCCACGTGATTCCCACGTGATACCCATGTGATTGACACGTGATTCCCTCGTGATTCACACGTGATTTCCACGTGATTGACACGTGATTTCCACGTGATTGACACGTGAATCCCACGTGATACTCACTTGAATGACACGTGATTCCCACGTGATTCCCACGTGATTCGCACGTGATTACCAAGTGATTCCCACGTGATTCCCAGGTGATTCCCACTTGAATGACACGTGATTCCCACGTGATTGCCACGTGATTCCCACGTGATTGACACGTGATTCCCACGTGTTTCCCCCATGATTCCCACGTGATTGACATTTGATTCCCACGTGATTCCCACGTGAATGACACGTGATTCCCACGTGATTCCCACGTGATTGACACGTGATTCCCACGTGATTGCCATGTGATTCCCACGTGATTGCCACGTGATTCCCACGTGATTGCAACGTAATTCCAACGTGATTCCCACGTGATTGACACGTGATTCCCACGTGATTCCAACGTGATTGACACGTGATTCCCAAGTGATTCACACGTGACTCCCTTGTGATTCACATGTGATTGACACGTGATTTCACGTGATTCCCACGTGATAGACACGTGATTCCCACGTGATTCCCACGTGAATGACACGTGATTCCCACGTGATTTCCACGTGATTCCCACGGGATTTCCTCGTTATTTCCACGTGAGTCCCACGTGATTGACACGTGATTCCTCGTAATTCCCAACTGATTGACACGTGATTCGCTCGTGATTCCCACGTGATTGACACGTGATTTCCACGTGATTCCCACGTGATTGACACGTGATTCCCACGTGATTACCACGTGATTGACACGTGATTCCCAAGTGATTCCCACGGGATTCCCACGTGATTATCAGGTGATTGACACGTGATATGCACGTGATTCCCACGTGAATGACACGTGATTCCCACGTCATTCCCACGTTATTTCCACGTGATTGACACGTGAATCCCACGTGATTGACACGTGATTCGCACGTGATTCCCACGTGATTCCCTCGTGATGCCCACCTGATGCCCACATGATTGACACGTGATTCCCTCGTGATTGACACGTGATTCCAACGTGATTCCCAGGTGATTCCCACTAGTTTTACATGTGATTCCCACGTGATTCCCACGTGATTGACACGTGATTCCCACGTGATTGACACGTGATTTCCACGTGATTCCCACGTGATTCCGACGTGATTGACACGTGATTCCCACGTGATTCCCACGTGATTTACACGGGGTTCCCTCGTAATTTCCACGTGATTCCCACGTGATTCCCAAGTGATTCCCTCGTGATTCCCAGGAGATTGACATGATTGACACGTGATTCCTACGTGAATCCCACGTGATTCCCACGTGATTCCCACGTGAATCCCACGTGATTCCCAGGTGATTGATGCAAGGTTCCCACGTGATTCCCACGTGATTGCCACGTTATTCCCACGTGATTCCCACGTGATTGACACGTTAGTCCCACGTGATTCCCACGTGATTCCTACGTGAAAGACACGTGATTCCCAAGTGATTCCCACGTGTTTCCCACGTCATTCCCACGTGATTCCCACGTGATTCCCACTTGATTGACACATGTTTCCCACGTGATTCCCTCGTGATTCCCACGTGATTCCCACTTGATTGACACATGTTTCCCACGTGCTTCTCACGTGATTCCCAGGTGATTCCCACGTAATTGACACGTGATTCCCACGTGATTCCAACGTGATTGACACGTGATTCCCAAGGGATTCCCAGGTGACTCCCTTGTGATTCACATGTGATTGACACGTGATTCCACGTGATTCCCTCGTGATTCCCACGTGATTCCCACTTGATTGACACGTGATTCCCACGTGATTCCCACGTGAATGACACGTGATTCCCACGTGATTCCCACGTGTGTCCCACGTGACTGACACGTGATTCCCCCGTGATTCCCACGTGATTGACACGTGATTCCCACGTGATTGCAAAGTGATTCCAACGTGATTCCCACATGATTCCAACGTGATTGACACGTGATTCCCAAGTGATTCCCACGTGATTTACATGTGATTCCCACGTGATTCCCAATTGATTGACACGTTATTCCCACGTAATTTTCACGTGATTCCACGTATTCCCACGTGATACCCTCGCGATTCCCACGTGATTCCACGTGATTGACACGTGATTCCCATGTGATTCCCACGAGATTCCCACGTGAATGACACGTGATTCTCAAGTGATTCCCACGTGTTTCCCACGTGATTCCCACGTGATTCTCACGTGATTCTCACGTGATTGACACATGTTTCCCACATGATTCCCACATGATTCCCACGTGATTCCCACTTGATTGACACATGTTTCCCATGTGATTCTCACGTGATTCCCAGGTGATTCCCACGTAATTGACACGTGATTCCACGTGATTCCAACGTGATTGACACGTGACTCCCAAGTGATTCCCACGTGACTCCCTTGTGATTCACATGTGATTGACACGTGATTCCACGTGATTCCCACGTGATTCCCACGTGATTCCCACTTGATTGACACGTGATTCCCACGTGATTCCCACGTGATACGCTCGCGATTCCCACGTGATTCCACGTGATTGACACGTGATTCCCATGTGATTCCCACGTGATTGACACATGATTCCTACGTGACTCCCACGTGATTCCCACGTGATTCCCACGTGACTCCCACGTGATTCCCAGGTGATTGATACAAGGTTCCCACGTGATTCCCACGTGATTGCCACATTATTCCCACGTGATTCCCACGTGATTGACACGTGATTCCCACGTGATTCCCACGAGATTCCCACGTGAATGACACGTGATTCTCAAGTGATTCCCACGTGTTTCCCACGTGATTCCCACGTGATTCCCACGTGATTCCCACTTGATTGACACATGTTTCCCACATGATTCCCACATGATTCCCACGTGATTCCCACTTGATTGACACATGTTTCCCATGTGATTCTCACGTGATTCCCAGGTGATTCCCACGTAATTGACACGTGATTCCACGTGATTCCAACGTGATTGACACGTGATTCCCAAGTGATTCCCACGTGACTCCCTTGTGATTCACATGTGATTGACACGTGATTCCACGTGATTCCCACGTGATTCCCACGTGATTCCCACTTGATTGACACGTGATTCCCACGTGATTCCCACGTGTATGACACGTGATTCCCACGTGATTCCCACGTGTTTCCCACGTGATTGACACGTGATTCCCCCGTGATTCCCACGTGATTTTCACGTGATTCACACTTGATTCCCTCTTGATTGACACGTGATTCCCACGTGATTCCCACGTGTTTCCCACGTGATTGACACGTGATTCCCCCGTGATTCCCACGTGATTTTCACGTGATTCACACTTGATTCCCACGTGATTCCCACGTGATTCTCACGTGATTCCCACGTGATTGACACGTGATTCCCACGAGATTCCCATGTGATTCGCACGTGATTGACACTTGATTCCCACGTGAATTCCACGTGATTCCCACGTGATTCCCACGTGTTTGACACGTGATTCCCACGTGATTCACACGTGATTGACAGGTGATTGACACGTGATTCCCCCGTGATTCCCACGTGATTTTCACGTGAATGCCACGTGATTCCCACGTGATTGCCATGTGAATGACACGTGATTCCCACGTGATTCCCACGTGTTTCCCACGTGATTGACACGTGATTCCCCCGTGATTCCCACGTGATTTTCACGTGATTCACACTTGATTCCCACTTGATTGACACGTGATTCCCACGTGATTCCCACGTGAATGACACGTGATTCCCACGTGATTCCCACGTGTTTCCCACGTGATTGACACGTGATTCCCCCGTGATTCCCACCTGATTTTCACGTGATTCACACTTGATTCCCACGTGATTCCCACGTGATTCTCACGTGATTCCCACGTGATTGACACGTCATTCCCACGTGATTCCCACGTGATTTTCATGTGATTCACACTTGATTCCCACGTGATTCCCACGTGATTCATACGTGATTCCCACGTGATTGACACGTGATTCCCACGTGATTGTCACGTGATTCCCACGTGATTGACACGTGATTCCCACGAGAATCCCATGTGATTCGCACGTGATTGACACGTGATTCCCAAGTGAATTCCACGTGATTCCCACGTGATTCCCACGTGTTTGACACGTGATTCCCACGTGATTCACACGTGATTGACACGTGATTCCCTCGTGATTCCCACGTGATTGACACGTGATTTCCACGTGATTCCCACGTGATTGACACGTGATTCCCACATGATTGACACGTGATTCCCACGAGATTCCCAAGTGATTCCCATGTGATTGACACGTGATTCCACGTGATTCCCACGTGATTGACACGTGATTCCCACTTAACTCGCACGTGACTCCCAAGTTATTCCCAAATCATTGTCACGTCATTCTCTCGGGATGCCCACGTGATTCCCACGTGATTGACACGTGATTCCTAAGTGATTCCCTCGTGATTCACATGTGATTGTCACGTGATTCCCACGTAATTCCCACGTGGTTCCCACGTGATTCCAACGTGATTGACACGTGATTCCCAAATGATTCCCACGAGATCCCCACGTGATGATCACGTGATTCACACGTGATATCCACGTGAGTCCCACGTGATTCCCACATGATTCCCTCGTGATGCCCACGTGATGCCCATGTGATTGACACGTGATCCTCTCATGATTGACACGTGATTCCCACGTGATTCCCAGGTGATTCCCTCGTGATTGACATGTGATTCCCACGTGATTCCCATGTGATTGACACGTGATAGCTACGTGATTCCCACGTGATTGACATTTGATTTCTACGTGATTCCCACGTGAGTCCCACGTGATTGCCACGTTATTCCCACGTGACTCCCACGTGATTGACACGTGATTCCCACGTGATTACCACGTGATTCCCACGAGATTGACATATGATTCCCACGGGATTCCCACGTGATTCCCACGTGATTCACTCGTGATTGACACGTGATTCCCACATGATTCCCACGTGATTGACACGTGATTCCCCGGTGATTCCCACGTGATTGACACGTGATTCCCCCGTGGTTCCCACGTGATTCCCACGTGATTCTCACATGATTGACACGTTAATCCCACGTGATTCCCACGTGATTGACATGTGATTCCCAAGTGATTCCCGTGTGATTCCCACGTGATTGACACGTGATTCCCACGTGATTTCCACGTGATTCCAACGTGATTGACACGTGATTCCCAAATGATTCCCACGTGATTTCCACGTGATTCACTCGTGATTGACACGTGATTCCCACATGATTCCCACGTGATTGACACGTGATTCCCCGGTGATTCCCACGTGATTGACACGTGATTCCCACGTGATTCCCACGTGATTGACAAGTGATTGACACGTGATTCCCACGTGAATCTCACGTGATTCCCACGTGATTTCCACATGAATGACACGTGATTCCCATGTGATTCCCACCGTGGGAAACATGTGGAATCACTTGTCAATCACATGGGAATCACGAGGGTGTCATGTGGGAATCACGTGGGAATCACGTGTCAATCACATGGGAATCACGTAGGAATCACGTGTCAATAATGTGGGAATCACGTGGGAATCACGGGTCATTCACGTGGGAATCACGAGGGAATCACGTGTCAATCACGTGGAAATCACGTAGGAATCACGTGGGAATCACCTGTGAATTACGTGTCAATCACATGGGAATCCCCTGGGAATCACCTGGGAATCACGTGTCAATCACGTGGGAATCACGTGGGAATCACATGGGAATCACGTGGAAATGAGGTGTGAATCACGTTAAAATTACGTGAGAATCACGTGGGAATCACGTGTCAATCGCGTGGGAATCACGTGGGTATCTCGCGTCAATCACGTGGGAATCACATGGGAATTCCGTGTCTATCACGTGAGAATCAGGTGGGAATCACGTGTGAAGCACGTGGGAATCAGGTGTCAATCACGTTGGAATCACGAGGGAATCACGTGAGAATGATGTGGGAATCACGTGGGAATCACGTGGGAATCATGCTTCAATCACGTGGGAATCACGTGTCGTTTACGTGAGAATCACGTGGGAATCACGTTTCAATCACCTGGGAATCACGTGGGATTCACGTGTCAATCACTTGTCAATCACGTGGGAATCACGTGGGAATCACGTGTCAATCACGTGGGATTTCCGTGGGAATCACGTGTCAATCACGTGGGAATCACCAGGGGATCACGTGGAAATCACGTGGGAATCACGTGTCAATCACGTGTCAATCACGTGGGAATCTCGTGGGAATCAGGTGGGAATCACGTGTAAATCACGTGGAATTCACGTGAGAATCACGTGGGAATCACGTGGGAATCATGTGTCAATCACGTGGGAATCACTTGGGAATCTCATGGGAATCACGTGTCAATCACGTGGGAATCACGTGGGAATCTCGTGGGAATCACGTGGGAATCAAGTGTGAATCACGTGAAAATCACGTGGGAATCACGTGTCAATCTCGTGGGAATCACGTGGGAATCACGTGACAATCATTTGGGAACCACGTGGGAATCACGTGGGAATCTCGAGTCCATCATGTGGGAATCACGTGGGAATCCCGTGGGAATCCCGTGGGAATCACATGTAAATCGCGTGGGAATCACGTGGGAATCACGTGGGAATCACGTGTCAATCGCGTGGGAATCACGTGGGAATCACCTGGGAATCACGTGTCAATCGCCTGGGAATCACGTGGGAATCACGTGGGAATCACGTGTCAATCACATGGGAATCACCTGGGAATCACCTGGGAATCACGTGGGAATCACGGGGGAATCACGTGGGAATCACGTGTCAATCACGTGGGAATCACGTGGGAATCAAGTGTCAATCGCGTGGGAATCATGTGTGAATCACGTGTGAATTACGTGTCAATCACATGGGAATCACCTGGGAATCACGTGTCAATCACGTGGGAATCACGTGGGAATCACATGGGAATCACGTGGAAATGCAGTGTGAATCACGTGAAAATTACGTGGGAATCACGTGGGAATCACGTGGGAATCACGTGTCAATCGCGTGGGAATCACGTGGGTATCACGCGTCAATCACGTGGGAATCACATGGGAATCACGTGTCAATCACGTGAGAATCACGTGGGAATCACGTATGAAGCACGTGGGAATCAGGTGTCAATCACGTTGGAATCACGTAAGAATCACGTGAGAATGATGTGGGAATCACGTGGGAATAACGTTTGAATCATGCGTCAATCACGTGGAATAACGTGTCATTCACGTGGGAATCACGTGGGAATCACATGTCAATCACGTGGGAATCACATGGGAATCACGTGTCAATCACTTGTCAATCACGTGGGAATCACGTGTCAATCACGTGTCAATCACGTGACATTCCCGTGGGAATCACGTGTCAATCACGTGGGAATCACGAGGGGATCACGTGGGAATCTCGGGGGAATCAGGTGGGAATCACGTGTCAATAACGTGGAATTCACGTGGGAATCACGTGGGAATCACGTGGGAATCACGTGTCAATCACGTGGGAATCACGTGGGAATCTCGTGGGAATCTCGTGGGAATCAGGTGGGAATCACGTGTGAATCACGTGGAATTCACGTGGGAATTACATGGGAATCCCGTGGGAATCACGTGTCAATCTCGTGGGAATCACGTGGGAATCACGTGGGAATCACCTGGGAATCACGTGTCTATCACGTGGGAATCACGTGGGAATCACGTGTCAATCATGTGGGAATCAGGTGGGAATCACGTGGGAATCACCTGGGAATCACGTGTCAATATCGTGGGTATCACGTGTGAATCACGTGTGAATTACGTGTCAATCACATGGGAATCACCTGGGAATCACCTGGGAATCACGTGTCAATCACGTGGGAATCACGTGGGAATCACATGGGAATCACGTGGAAATGAAGTGTGAATCACGTGAAAATTACGTGGAAATCACGTGGGAATCACGTGGGAATCACGTGTCAATTGCGTGGGAATCACGTGGGTATCACGCGTCAATCACGTGGTTATCACGTGGGAATCACATGGGAATCACGTGGGAATCACGTGACATTCACGTGGGAATCATGTGGGAATCACGTGTCAATCACGTGGGAATCCCGTGGAAATTACGTGGGAATCACGTGTCATTCACGTGGGAATAACGTGGAAATCAAGTGTCAATCACGTGGGAATCACCTGGGAATCACGTGGGAATCATGTGTCAATCAAGTGGGTATCACGTGGGAATCACGTGGGAATCACGTGACAATCACGTGGGAAACACGTGGAATCACTTGTCAATCACATGGGAATCACGAGGGTGTCATGTGGGAATCACGTGGGAATCACGTGTCAATCACATGGGAATCACGTAGGAATCATGTGTCAATCACGTGGGAATCACGTGGGAATCACGGGTCATTCACGTGGCAATCACGAGGGAATCACGTGTCAATCACGTTTGAACCACGTGTCAATCACGTGGGAATCACGTGTGAATTACGTGTCAATCACATGGGAATCACCTGGGAATCACCTGGGAATCACGTGTCAATCACGTGGGTATCACGTGGGAATCACATGGCAATCACGTGGAAATGAAGTGTGAATCACGTGAAAATTACGTGGGAATCACGTGGGAATCATGTGGAAATCACGTGGGAATCACGTGGGAAGTACGTGGGAATCACGTGGAAATCACGTGTCAATCACGTGGGAATCACGTGGGAATCATGTGGAAATCACTTGTGAATCACGAGTCAATCACGTGGGAATCACGATGGAATAACGTGGGAATCACGAGGGAATCACGTTTGAATCACGTGTCAATCACGTGGGAATCACGGGGGAATCACTTGTGAATCACATGTCAATCTCTTTGGGAATCAAGTGGGAATCACGTGGGAATAACGTGGCAACCACGTGCGAATCACATGGGAATCAAGCATCAATCACGTGGGAATCACGTGGGAGTCACGTGGGAATCTCCTGAGAAACACGTGGTAATCACGTGGGAATCACGTGGGAATCACGTGTCAATCACGTGGGAATCAGGTGGTAATCATGCGTCAATCACGTGTCATTCACGTGGGAATCACGTGGGAATCACATGGGAATCATGCGTCAATCAAGTGGGAATGACGTGGAAGTCACGTGGGAATCACGTGGGAATCACGTGAGAATCACATGGGAATCACGTGTCAATCACGTGGGAGTCACGTGGGAGTCACATGGGAATCACGTGTCAATCACGTGGGAATCACGTGTCAATCATGTGCGAATCACATTGAAATCAAGTGTGAATCACGTGAAAATTACGTGGGAATCACGTGGGAATCACCTGGGAATCACGTGGGAATCACTTGTGAATCACGTGTCAATCACGTGGGAATGACGTGGGAATCACGTGGGAAACACTTGGGAATCAAGTGTCAATCAGGTGGGAATCACATGGGAATCACGTGGGAATCACGTGGGCATCATGTGTCAATCGCGTGGGAATCACGTGGGTATCAGCGTCAATCACTCGGGAATCACATGGGAATCACGTGTCAATCAAGTAGGTATCATGTGGGAATCACGTGGGAATCACGTGTCAATCACGTGGGAAACACGTTGAAACACTTGTCAATCACATGGGAATCACGAGGGTGTCATGTGGGAATCACGTGGGAATCACGTGCCAAATCACATGGGAATCACGTAGAAATCACGTGTCAATCACATGGGAATCACGTTGGAATCACGTGTCAATCACGTGGGAATCACGGATCATTCACGTGGGAATCACGAGGGAATGACGTGTCAGTCACATGGGAATCACATGGGAATCACGTGTCAGTCACATGGGAATCACGTGGGAATCACGTGTCAATCACATGGGAATCACGTTGGAATCACGTGTCAATCACGTGGGAATCACGGGTCAATCACGGGGAAATCACGTAGGCATCACGTGTGAATCATCTGGGAATCACGTGTCAATCACGTTGGAATTACGTGGAAATCACGTGGGAATCACTTGTCAATCACGTGGGAATCCCATGGGAATCACGTGGGAATCAAGTGTGAATCACGTGAAAATCATGTGGGAATCACGTGGGAATCACGCGGGAATCACTTGTCAATCTCGTTGGAATCACGTGGGAATCACGTGACAATCATTTGGGAATCACGTGGGTATCACGTGGGAATCTCGATTCCATCATGTGGGAATCACGTGGGAATCACGTGGGAATCCCGTGGGAATCACGTGTCAATCGCGTGGGAATCACGTGGGAATCACGTGGGAATCATCTGGGAATCACGTGTCAATCACGTGGGAATCACGTGGGAATCACGTGGGAGTCACGTGGGAATCATGTGTCAATCAAGTGGGTATCACGTCGGAATCACGTGGGAATCATGTGTCAATCACGTAGGAAACACGTGGAATCACTTGTCAATCACATGGAAATCACGAGGGTGTCATGTGGGAATCACGTGGGAATCACGTGTCAATCACATGGGAATCACGTAGAAATCACGTGTCAATCACGTGGCAATCACGTGGGAATCACGGGTCATGCACGTGGGAATCACGAGGGAATCACGTGGGAATCACCTGGGAATCACGTGTCAGTCACGTGGGAATCACATGGGAATCACGTGTCAATCATGTGGGTATCACGTGGGAATCACGTGGGAATCACCTGGGAATCACGTGTCAATATCGTGATAATCACGTGTGAATCACGTGTGAATTACGTGTCAATAATATGGGAATTACCTGGGAATCACGTGTCAATCACGTGGGAATCACATGGGAATCACGTGGAAATGAAGTGTGAATCACATGAAAATTACGTGGGAATCATGTGGGAATCACGTGGGAATCACGTGTCAATCGCGTGGGAATCACGTGGGTATCACGCGTCAATCACGTGGGAATCACGTGGGAATCACGTGACATTCACGTGGGAATCACGTTGGAATCACGTGTCAATCACGTGGGAATCACGTGGAAATCACGTGGGAATCACGTGTCATTCACGTGGGAATAACGTGGAAGTCAAGTGTCAATCACGTGGGAATCACCTGGGAGTCACGTGGGAATAACGTGGGAATCGTGTGTCAATCAAGTGGGTATCACGTGGGAATGACGTGGGAATCACGTGTCAATCACGTGGGAAACATGTGGAATCACTTGTCAATCACATGGGAATCACGAGGGTGTCATGTGGGAATCACGTGGGAATCACGTGTCAATCACATGGGAATCACGTAGGAATCACGTGTCAATAACGTGGGAATCACGTGGGAATCACGGGTCATTCACGTGGGAATCACGAGGGAATCACGTGTCAATCACGTGGGAATCACGTAGGAATCACGTGAGAATCACGTGGGAATCACCTGTGAATTACGAGTCAATCACATGGGAATCCCCTGGGAATCACGTGTCAATCACGTGGGAATCACGTGGGAATCACATGGGAATCACGTGGAAATGAGGTGTGAATCACGTTAAAATTACGTGAGAATCACGTGGGAATCACGTGTCAATCGCGTGGGAATCACGTGGGTATCACGCGTCAATCACGTGGGAATCACATGGGAATTCCGTGTCAATCACGTGAGAATCAGGTGGGAATCACGTGTGAAGCACGTGGGAATCAGGTGTCAATCACGTTGGAATCACGAGGGAATCACGTGAGAATGATGTGGGAATCACGTGGGAATCACGTGGGAATCATGCGTCAATCACGTGGGAATCACGTGTCGTTTACGTGAGAATCACGTGGGAATCACGTTTCAATCACGTGGGAATCACGTGGGATTCACGTGTCAATCACTTGTCAATCACGTGGGAATCACGTGTCAATCACGTGGGATTTCCGTGGGAATCACGTGTCAATCACGTGGGAATCACCAGGGGATCACGTGGGAATCACGTGTCAATCACGTGTCAATCACGTGGGAATCTCGTGGGAATCAGGTGGGAATCACGTGTAAATCACGTGGAATTCACGTGGGAATCACGTGGGAATCACGTGGGAATCATGTGTCAATCACGTGGGAATCACTTGGGAATCTCATGGGAATCACGTGTCAATCACGTGGGAATCACGTGGGAATCTCGTGGGAATCACGTGGGAATCAAGTGTGAATCACGTGAAAATCACGTGGGAATCACGTGTCAATCTCGTGGGAATCACGTTGGAATCACGTGACAATCATTTGGGAACCACGTGGGAATCACGTGGGAATCTCGAGTCCATCATGTGGGAATCACGTGGGAATCACGTGGGAATCACGTGGGAATCACGTGGGAATCACGTGTCAATCGCGTGGGAATCACGTGGGCATCACCTGGGAATCACGTGTCAATCGCGTGGGAATCACGTGGGAATCACCTGGGAATCACGTGTCAATATCGTGGGAATCACGTGTCAATCACGTGGGAATCACGTGGGAATCACGTGTCAATCACATGGGAATCACCTGGGAATCACCTGGGAATCACGTGGGAATCACGTGGGAATCACGTGGGAATCACGTGTCAATCACGTGGGAATCACGTGGGAATCAAGTGTCAATCGCGTGGGAATCATGTGTGAATCACGTGTGAATTACGTGTCAATCACATGGGAATCACCTGGGAATCACGTGTCAATCACGTGGGAATCACGTGGGAATCACATGGGAATCACGTGGAAATGCAGTGTGAATCACGTGAAAATTACGTGGGAATCACGTGGGAATCACGTGGGAATCACGTGTCAATCGCGTGGGAATCACGTGGGTATCACGCGTCAATCACGTGGGAATCACATGGGAATCACGTGTCAATCACGTGAGAATCACGTGGGAATCACGTATGAAGCACGTGGGAATCAGGTGTCAATCACGTTGGAATCACGTAAGAATCACGTGAGAATGATGTGGGAATCACGTGGGAATCACGTTTGAATCATGCGTCAATCACGTGGAATAACGTGTCATTCACGTGGGAATCACGTGGGAATCACATGTCAATCACGTGGGAATCACATGGGAATCACGTGTCAATCACTTGTCAATCACGTGGGAATCACGTGTCAATCACGTGTCAATCACGTGGCATTCCCGTGGGAATCACGTGTCAATCACGTGGGAATCACGAGGGGATCACGTGGGAATCTCGGGGGAATCAGGTGGGAATCACGTGTCAATAACGTGGAATTCACGTGGGAATCACGTGGGAATCACGTGGGAATCACGTGTCAATCACGTGGGAATCACGTGGGAATCTCGTGGGAATCTCGTGGGAATCAGGTGGGAATCACGTGTCAATCACGTGGAATTCACGTGGGAATTACGTGGGAATCCCGTGGGAATCACGTGTCAATCTCGTGGGAATCACGTGGGAATCACATGGGAATCACCTGGGAATCACGTGTCTATCACGTGGGAATCACGTGGGAATCACGTGTCAATCATGTGGGAATCAGGTGGGAATCACCTGGGAATCACCTGGGAATCACGTGTCAATATCGTGGGTATCACGTGTGAATCACGTGTGAATTACGTGTCAATCACATGGGAATCACCTGGGAATCACCTGGGAATCACGTGTCAATCACGTGGGAATCACGTGGGAATCACATGGGAATCACGTGGAAATGAAGTGTGAATCACGTGAAAATTACGTGGGAATCACGTGGGAATCACGTGGGAATCACGTGTGAATCGCGTGGGAATCACGTGGGTATCACGCGTCAATCACGTGGGAATCACGTGGGAATCACATGGGAATCACGTGGGAATCACGTGACATTCACGTGGGAATTATGTGGGAATCAGGTGTCAATCACGTGGGAATCCCGTGGAAATTACGTGGGAATCACGTGTCATTCACGTGGGTATAACGTGGAAATCAAGTGTCAATCACGTGGGAATCACCTGGGAATCACGTGGGAATCATGTGTCAATCAAGTGGGTATCACGTGGGAATCATGTGGGAATCACGTGACAATCACGTGGGAAACACGTGGAATCACTTGTCAATCACATGGGAATCACGAGGGTGTCATGTGGGAATCACGTGGGAATCACGTGTCAATCACATGGGAATCACGTAGGAATCATGTGTCAATCACGTGGGAATCACGTGGGAATCACGGGTCATTCACGTGGGAATCACGAGGGAATCACGTGTCAATCACGTTTGAACCACGTGTCAATCACGTGGGAATCACGTGTGAATTACATGTCAATCACATGGGAATCACCTGGGAATCACCTGGGAATCACGTGTCAATCACGTGGGTATCACGTGGGAATCACATGGCAATCACGTGGAAATGAAGTGTGAATCACGTGAAAATTACGTGGGAATCACGTGGGAATCATGTGGAAATCACGTGGGAATCACGTGGGAAGCACGTGGGAATCACGTGGAAATCACGTGTCAATCACGTGGGAATCACGTGGGAATCATGTGGAAATCACTTGTGAATCACGAGTCAATCACGTGGGAATCACGATGGAATAACGTGGGAATCACGAGGGAATCACGTTTGAATCACGTGTCAATCACCAGGGAATCACGGGGGAATCACTTGTGAATCACATGTCAATCTCTTTGGGAATCAAGTGGGAATCACGTGGGAATAACGTGGCAACCACGTGCGAATCACATGGGAATCAAGCATCAATCACGTGGGAATCACGTGGGAGTCACGTGGGAATCTCCTGAGAAACACGTGGTAATCACGTGGGAATCACGTGGGAATCACGTGTCAATCACGTGGGAATCAGGTGGTAATCATGCGTCAATCACGTGTCATTCACGTGGGAATCACGTGGGAATCACATGGGAATCATGCGTCAATCACGTGGGAATGACGTGGAAGTCACGTGGGAATCACGTGGGAATCACGTGAGAATCACATGGGAATCACTTGTCAATCACGTGGGAGTCACGTGGGAGTCACATGGGAATCACGTGTCAATCACGAGGGAATCACGTGGGAATCACGTGGGAATCACGTGTCAATCACATGGGAATCACGTGGGAATCACGTGTCAATCACGTGGGAATCATGTGGGAATCACGTGGGAAACACGTGGGAATCACGTGTCAATCACGTGGGAATCACGTGGGAATAACGTGTCAATCACGTGGGAACCACGTGTCAATTACATGGGAATCACGTGGGAATCACGTGTCATTCACGTGGGAATCACGTGGGAATCACGTGGGCATCACGTGGGAATCATTTGGGAATCACGTATCAATCACGTTGGAATCACTTGGGAATCACGTGTCAATCACTTGGGAATCACGTGAGAATCACGTGGGCATCACGTGGGAATCAAGTGTGAATCACGTGACACGCACGAGGGAATCACGTGGGAATCACGTGGTAATCATGTGGGAATCACGTGAGAATCACGTGGGAATCACATGGGAATCACGTGTCAATCGCGTGGGACTCATGTGGGAATCACGTGGGAATCATGTGGGAATCACGTATCATTCACGTGGGAATCACTAGGGAATGAAGTGTCAATCACGTGGGAATCACGTGGGAATCACGTGGGCATCCCGTGGGAATGACGTGACATTCATTTGGGACTCACGTGGGAATCACGTGAGAATCACGTGGGAATCACGTGTGAATCACGTGGGAATCAAGTGTGAATCACGTGAAAATTACGTGTGAATCACGTGGGAATCACGTGGGAATCACGTGTCTATCGCGTGGGGATCACGTGGGAATCACCTCGGAATCACGTGTCAATCACGTGGAAATCACGTAGGCATCACGAGGGAATCATCTTGGAATCACGTGTCAATCACGTTGGAATCACATGGAAATCACGTGGGAATCACTTGTCAATCACGTGGGAATCCCGTGGGAATCCCGTGGGAATCACGTGGAAATCACGTGTCAATCTCATGTGAATCACGTGGGAATCACGTGACAATCATTTGGGAATCACGTGGGAATCACGTGGGAATCACGTGTCAATCACGTGGGAATCTCGTGGGAATCACGTGGGAATCACGTGGGAATCACGTGTCAATTGCGTGGGAATCACGTGGAAATCAGGTGGGAATCACGTGTCAATCACGTGGAATCTCGTGGGAATCAGGTGGGAATCACGTGTCAATCACGTGTCAATCACGTGGGAATCTCGTGGGAATCAGGTGGGAATCACGTGTCAATCACGTGGAATCTCGTGGGAATCAGGTGGGAATCACGTGTCAATCACGTGGAATTCACGTGGGAATCACGTGGGAATCACGTGTCAATCACGTGGGAATCACTTGGGAATCTCATGGGAATCACGTGTCAATCACATGGGTATCATGTAGGAATCACGTGTCAATCACGTGGGAATCACGTGGGAATCACGTGTCAATCACATGGAATTCACATGGGAATCACGTGGGAATCACGTGGGAATCATGCATCGTTCACCTGGAAATCACGTGGGAGTCACGTGGGAATCACGTGGGAATCACGGGGGAATCACGTGGTAATCACGTGGGAATCTCGTGGGAATCAGGGGGGAATCACGTGGGAATCACCTGGGAATCACTTGTCAATCACGTGGGAATCACGTGGGAATCACGTGGGAATCACGTGGGAATCACGTGTCAATTGCGTGGGAATCACGTGGAAATCAAGAGTGAATCATGTGAAAATTACGTGGGAATCAAGGGAATCACGTGGGAATCACGTGTCAATTGCGTGGAAATCACGTGGAAATCAAGTGTGAATCATGTGAAAATCAAGTGGTAATCACGTGGGAATCACGTGTCAATCACGTGGGAATCACTTGGGAATCTCATGGGAATCATGTGGAAATCACGTGTCAATCACGTGGGAATCACGTGGGAATCACTGGGGAATCACGTGTCAATCACGTGGGAATCACGTGGAAATTACGTGGGAATCACGTGGGAATCAAGTGTGAACCACGTGAAAATTACGTGGGAATCACGTGGGAGTCACGTGGGAATCACGTGTCAATTGCGTGGGACTCACGTGGGAATCACGTGGGAATCACCTGGGAATTACGTGTCAATCACGTGGGAATCATGTGGGAATCACGTGTAAATCACGTGGGAATCACGTGTGAATCACGTGTCAATCACGTTGGAATCACGTGGGAATCACGTGGGAATCACGTGTCAATCACGTGGGAATCACGTGGGAATCAAGTGTGAATCACGTGAAAATTACGTGGGAATCACGTGGGAATCACGTGGAAATCACGTGGGAATCACGTGGGAAGCACGTGGGAATCACGTGGAAATCACGTGTCAATCACGTGGGAATCACGTGGGAATCATGTGGAAATCACTTGTGAATCACGAGTCAATCACGTGGGAATCACGATGGAATAACGTGGGAATCACGAGGGAATCACGTTTGAATCACGTGTCAATCACGTGGGAATCACGGGGGAATCACTTGTGAATCACATGTCAATCTCGTTGCTAATCAAGTGGGAATCTCGTAGGAATAACGTGGCAACCACGTGCGAATCACATGGGAATCAAGCATCAATCACGTGGGAATCACGTGGGAGTCACGTGGGAATCTCCTGAGAAACACGTGGTAATCACGTGGGAATCACGTGGGAATCACGTGTCAATCACGTGGGAATCACGTGGTAATCATGCGTCAATCACGTGTCATTCACGTGGGAATCACGTGGGAATCACATGGGAATCATGCGTCAATCACGTAGGAATGACGTGGAAGTCACGTGGGAATCACGTGGGAATCACGTGGGAATCACATGGGAATCATGCGTCAAACACGTGGGAATGACGTGGAAGTCACGTGGGAGTCACGTGGGAATCACGTGGTATTCACGTGGAAATCACGTGGGAATCACGTGGGAATCACGTGTCAATCACATGGGAATCACGTTAGAATCACGTGTCAATCACGTGGGAATCATGTGGGAATCACGTGGGAAACACGTGGGAATCACGTGTCAATCACGTGGGAATCACGTGGGAATAACGTGTCAATCACGTGGGAACCACGTGTCAATTACGTGGGAATCACGTGGGAATCACGTGTCATTCACTAGGGAATCACGTGGGAATCACGTGGGCATCACGTGGGAATCATTTGGGAATCACGTGTCAATCACGTTGGAATCACTTGGAAATCACGTGTCAATCACTTGGGAATCACGTGAGAATCACGTGGGCATCACGTGGGAATCAAGTGTGAATCACGTGACACGCACGTGGGAATCACGTGGGAATCACGTGGTAATCATGTGGAAATCACGTGTTAATCACGTGACAATCACGTGGGAATCACGTGAGAATCACGTGGGATTCACATGGGAATCACGTGTCAATCCCTTGGGACTCATGTGGGAATCACGTGGGAATCATGTGGGAATCACGTATCATTCACGTGGTAATCACTAGGGAATGACGTGTCAATCACGTGGGAATCACGTGGGAATCACGTGGGCATCCCGTGGGAATGACGTGACATTCATTTGGGACTCACGTGGGAATCACGTGAGAATCACGTGGGAATCACGTGTGAATCACGTGGGAATCAAGTGTGAATCACGTGAAAATTACGTGTGAATCACGTGGGAATCACGTGGGAATCACGTGTCTATCGCGTGGGAATCACGTGGGAATCACCTCGGAATCACGTGTCAATCACGTGGAACTCACGTAGGCATAACAAGGGAATCATCTTGGAATCACGTGGCAATCACGTTGGAATCACGTGGAAATCACGTGGGAATCACTTGTCAATCACGTGGGAATCCCGTGGGAATCACGTGGAAATCACGTGTCAATCTCGTGGGAATCACGTGACAATCATTTGGGAATCACGTGGGAATCACGTTGGAATCTCGTCTCCATCATGTGGGAATCACGTGGGAATCATGTGGGAATAACATGGGAGTCACGTGTCAATCACATGGGTATCATGTAGGAATCACGTGTCAATCACGTGTGAATCACGTGGGAATCACGTGTCAATCACATGGAATTCACATGGGAATCACGTGGGAATCACGTGGGAATCATGCATCATTCACCTGGAAATCACGTGGGAATCACGTGGGAATCACGTGGGAATCACGTGGGAATCACGTGGGAATCACGTGGGAATCACGTGGGAATCTCGTGGGAATCAGGAGGGAATCACGTGGGAATCACCTGGGAATCACGTGTCAATCACATGGGAATCACCTGGGAATCACCTGGGAATCACGTGTCAATCACGTGGGAATCACGTGGGAATCACATGGGAATCACGTGGAAATGAAGTGTGAATCACGTGAAAATTACGTGAGAATCACGTGGGAATCAGGTGGGAATCACGTGTCAATCGCGTGGGAATCACGTGGGTATCACGCGTCAATCACGTGGGAATCACATGGAAATTCCGTGTCAATCACGTGAGAATCACGTGGGAATCACGTGTGAAGCACGTGGGAATCAGGTGTCAATCACGTTGGAATCATGAGGGAATCACGTGAGAATGATGAGGGAATCACATGGGAATCACGTGGGAATCATGCGTCAATCACGTGGGAATCACGTGTCGTTTACATGGAAATCACGTGGGAATCACGTGTCAATCACGTGGGAATCACGTGGGATTCACGTGTCAATCACTTGTCAATCACGTGGGAATCACGTGGGAATCACGTGTCAATCACGTGGGATTCCCGTGGGAATCACGTGTCAATCACGTGGGAATCACCAGGGCATCATGTGGAAATCACGTGGGAATCACGTGTCAATCACGTGTCAATCACGTGGGAATCTCGTGGGAATCAGGTGGGAATCACGTGTCAATCACGTGGAATTCACGTGGGAATCACGTGGGAATCACGTGTCAATCACGTGGGAATCACTTGGGAATCTCATGGGAATCACGTGTCAATCACATGGGAATCACGTTGGAATCACGATTCAATCACGTGGGAATCACGTGGAAATCAGGTGTCAATCACGTTGGAATCATGAGGGAATCACGTGTCAATCACGAGGGAATCACGTAGGAATCTTGTGGGAATCAGGTGGGAATCACGTATCAATCACGTGGAATTCACGTGGGAATCACGTGGGAATCATGTCGGAATCACGTGTCAATCACGTGGGAATCACGTGGGAATCACGTGGGAATCATGTGACATTCACATGGGAATCACGTGGGAATCACGTGTCAATCACATGGGAATCACGTGGAAATCACGTGGTCATCACGTGTCATTCACGTGGGAATCACGTGGAAATCAAGTGTCAATCACGTGGGAATCACCTGGGAATCACGTGGGAATCAAGTGTGAACCACGTGAAAATTACGTGGTAATCACGTGGGAGTCACGTGGGAATCACGTGTCAATCGCGTGGGACTCATGTGGGAATCACGTGGGAATCATGTGGGAATCACGTATCATTCACGTGGCAATCACTAGGGAATGACGTGTCAATCACGTGGGAAACACGTGGGAATCACATGGGCATCCCGTGGGAATGACGTGACATTCATTTGGGACTCACGTGGGAATCACGTGAGAATCACGTGGGAATCACGTGTGAATCACATGGGAATCAAGTGTGAATCACGTGAAAATTATGTGTGAATCACGTGTGAATCACGTGTGAATCACGTGTCTATCGCGTGGGAATCACGTGGGAATCACCTTGGAATCACGTGTCAATCACGTGGAAATCACGTAGGCATCACAAGGGAATCATCTTGGAATCAAGTGTCAATCACGTTGGAATCACGTGGAAATCACGTGGGAATCACTTGTCAATCACGTGGGAATCCCGTGGGAATCCCGTGGGAATCACGTGGAAATCACGTGTCAATCTCGTGTGAATCACGTGGGAATCACGTGAAAATCATTTGGGATTCACGTGGGAATCACGTTGGAATCTCGTCTCCATCATGTGGGAATCACGTGGGAATCACGAGGGAATAACATGGGAATCACGTGTCAATCACATGGGTATCATGTAGGAATCACGTGTCAATCACGTGGGAATCACGTGTGAATCACGTGTCAATAACATGGAATTCACATGGGAATCACGTGGGAATCATGCATCATTCACCTGGAAATCACGTGGGAGTCACGTGGGAATCACGTGGGAATCACGTGGGAATCACGTGGTAATCACGTGGGAATCTCGTGGGAATCAGGAGGGAATCACGTGGGAATCACCTGGGAATCACGTGTCAATCACATGGGAATCACGTGGGAATCACGTGGGAATCACGTGGGAATCACGTGTCAATTGCGTGATAATCACGTGGAAATCAAGTGTGAATCATGTGAAAATTACGTGGGAATCACGTGGGAATCACCTGGGAATCACGTGTCAATCACGTGGGAATCACTTGGGAATCTCATGGGAATCATGTGGAAATCACGTGACAATCACGTGGGAATCACGTGGGAATCACTTGGGAATCACGTGTCAATCACGTGGGAATCACGTGGTAATCACGTGGGAATCACGTGGGAATCAAGTGTGAACCACGTGAAAATTATGTGAGAATCACGTGGGAGTCACGTGGGAATCACGTGTCAATCGCGTGGGACTCACGTGGGAATCACGTGGGAATCACCTGGGAATTACGTGTCAATCACATGGGAATCACGTGGGAATCACGTGTCATTCACGTGGGAATCACGTGTGAATCACGTGTCAATCACGTGGAAATCACGTGGGAATCACGTGGGAATCACGTGGGAATCACGGGGGAATCACGTGGGAATCACGTGTCAATCACGTGTCAATCACGTGTCAATCACGTGGGAATCACGTGTGAATCACGTGTCAATCACGTGGAAATCACGTGGGAATCACGTGGGAATCACGTGGGAATCACGGGGGAATCACGGGGGAATCACGTGTGAATCACGTGTCAATCACGTGTCAATCACGTGGGAATCACGTGTGAATCACGTGTCAATCACGTGTCAATCACGTGGAAATCACGTGTCAATCACGTGGCAATCACGTGGGAATCACGGATCATTCACGTGGGAATCACGAGGGAATGACGTGTCAGTCACATGGGAATCACGTGGGAATCACGTGTCAGTCACATGGGAATCACGTGTCAGTCACATGGGAATCACGTTGGAATCACGTGTCAATCACGTGGGAATCACGGGTCAATCACGGGGAAATCACGTAGGCATCATGTGGGAATCATCTGGGAATCAAGTGTCAATCACGTTGGAATTACGTGGAAATCACGTGGGAATCACTTGTCAATCACGTGGGAATCCCATGGGAATCACGTGGGAATCACGTGGGAATCACGTGGGAATCACGTGGGAATCACGTGGGAATCACGTGGGAATCACGTGGGAATCTCGTGGGAATCAGGAGGGAATCACGTGGGAATCACCTGGGAATCACGTGTCAATCACATGGGAATCACCTGGGAATCACCTGGGAATCACGTGTCAATCACGTGGGAATCACGTGGGAATCACATGGGAATCACGTGGAAATGAAGTGTGAATCACGTGAAAATTACGTGAGAATCACGTGGGAATCAGGTGGGAATCACGTGTCAATCGCGTGGGAATCACGTGGGTATCACGCGTCAATCACGTGGGAATCACATGGAAATTCCGTGTCAATCACGTGAGAATCACGTGGGAATCACGTGTGAAGCACGTGGGAATCAGGTGTCAATCACGTTGGAATCATGAGGGAATCACGTGAGAATGATGAGGGAATCACATGGGAATCACGTGGAAATCATGCGTCAATCACGTGGGAATCACGTGTCGTTTACATGGAAATCACGTGGGAATCACGTGTCAATCACGTGGGAATCACGTGGGATTCACGTGTCAATCACTTGTCAATCACGTGGGAATCACGTGGGAATCACGTGTCAATCACGTGGGATTCCCGTGGGAATCACGTGTCAATCACGTGGGAATCACCAGGGCATCATGTGGAAATCACGTGGGAATCACGTGTCAATCACGTGTCAATCACGTGGGAATCTCGTGGGAATCAGGTGGGAATCACGTGTCAATCACGTGGAATTCACGTGGGAATCACGTGGGAATCACGTGTCAATCACGTGGGAATCACTTGGGAATCTCATGGGAATCACGTGTCAATCACATGGGAATCACGTTGGAATCACGATTCAATCACGTGGGAATCACGTGGAAATCACGTGGTCATCACGTGTCATTCACGTGGGAATCACGTGGAAATCAAGTGTCAATCACGTGGGAATCACCTGGGAATCACGTGGGAATCAAGTGTGAACCACGTGAAAATTACGTGGTAATCACGTGGGAGTCACGTGGGAATCACGTGTCAATCGCGTGGGACTCATGTGGGAATCACGTGGGAATCATGTGGGAATCACGTATCATTCACGTGGCAATCACTAGGGAATGACGTGTCAATCACGTGGGAAACACGTGGGAATCACATGGGCATCCCGTGGGAATGACGTGACATTCATTTGGGACTCACGTGGGAATCACGTGAGAATCACGTGGGAATCACGTGTGAATCACATGGGAATCAAGTGTGAATCACGTGAAAATTATGTGTGAATCACGTGTGAATCACGTGTGAATCACGTGTCTATCGCGTGGGAATCACGTGGGAATCACCTTGGAATCACGTGTCAATCACGTGGAAATCACGTAGGCATCACAAGGGAATCATCTTGGAATCAAGTGTCAATCACGTTGGAATCACGTGGAAATCACGTGGGAATCACTTGTCAATCACGTGGGAATCCCGTGGGAATCCCGTGGGAATCACGTGGAAATCACGTGTCAATCTCGTGTGAATCACGTGGGAATCACGTGAAAATCATTTGGGATTCACGTGGGAATCACGTTGGAATCTCGTCTCCATCATGTGGGAATCACGTGGGAATCACGAGGGAATAACATGGGAATCACGTGTCAATCACATGGGTATCATGTAGGAATCACGTGTCAATCACGTGGGAATCACGTGGGAATCACGTGTCAATAACATGGAATTCACATGGGAATCACGTGGGAATCATGCATCATTCACCTGGAAATCACGTGGGAGTCACGTGGGAATCACGTGGGAATCACGTGGGAATCACGTGGTAATCACGTGGGAATCTCGTGGGAATCAGGAGGGAATCACGTGGGAATCACCTGGGAATCACGTGTCAATCACATGGGAATCACGTGGGAATCACGTGGGAATCACGTGGGAATCACGTGTCAATTGCGTGATAATCACGTGGAAATCAAGTGTGAATCATGTGAAAATTACGTGGGAATCACGTGGGAATCACCTGGGAATCACGTGTCAATCACGTGGGAATCACTTGGGAATCTCATGGGAATCATGTGGAAATCACGTGACAATCACGTGGGAATCACGTGGGAATCACTTGGGAATCACGTGTCAATCACGTGGGAATCACGTGGTAATCACGTGGGAATCACGTGGGAATCAAGTGTGAACCACGTGAAAATTATGTGAGAATCACGTGGGAGTCACGTGGGAATCACGTGTCAATCGCGTGGGACTCACCTGGGAATCACGTGGGAATCACCTGGGAATTACGTGTCAATCACATGGGAATCACGTGGGAATCACGTGTCAATCACGTGGGAATCACGTGTGAATCACGTGTCAATCACGTGGAAATCACGTGGGAATCACGTGGGAATCACGTGGGAATCACGGGGGAATCACGTGGGAATCACGTGTCAATCACGTGTCAATCACGTGTCAATCACGTGGGAATCACGTGTGAATCACGTGTCAATCACGTGGAAATCACGTGGGAATCACGTGGGAATCACGTGGGAATCACGGGGGAATCACGGGGGAATCACGTGTGAATCACGTGTCAATCACGTGTCAATCACGTGGGAATCACGTGTGAATCACGTGTCAATCACGTGTCAATCACGTGGAAATCACGTGTCAATCACGTGGCAATCACGTGGGAATCACGGATCATTCACGTGGGAATCACGAGGGAATGACGTGTCAGTCACATGGGAATCACGTGGGAATCACGTGTCAGTCACATGGGAATCACGTGTCAGTCACATGGGAATCACGTTGGAATCACGTGTCAATCACGTGGGAATCACGGGTCAATCACGGGGAAATCACGTAGGCATCATGTGGGAATCATCTGGGAATCAAGTGTCAATCACGTTGGAATTACGTGGAAATCACGTGGGAATCACTTGTCAATCACGTGGGAATCCCATGGGAATCACGTGGGAATCAAGTGTGAATCACGTGAAAATCACGTGGGAATCACGTGGGAATCACGTGGGAATCACTTGTCAATCTCGTTGGAATCACGTGGGAATCACGTGACAATCATTTGGGAATCACGTGGGTATCACGTGGGAATCTCGATTCCATCATGTGGGAATCACGTGGGAATCACGTGGGAATCCCGTTGGAATCACGTGTCAATCGCGTGGGAATCACGTGGGAATCACGTGGGAATCATCTGGGAATCACGTGTCAATCACGTGGGAATCACGTGGGAATCACGTGGGAGTCACGTGGGAATCATGTGTCAATCAAGTGGGTATCACGTGGGAATCACGTGGGAATCATGTGTCAATCACGTAGGAAACACGTGGAATCACTTGTCAATCACATGGAAATCACGAGGGTGTCATGTGGGAATCACGTGGGAATCACGTGTCAATCACATGGGAATCACGTAGAAATCACGTGTCAATCACGTGGCAATCACGTGGGAATCACGGGTCATGCACGTGGGAATCACGAGGGAATCACGTGGGAATCACCTGGGAATCACGTGTCAGTCACATGGGAATCACATGGGAATCACGTGTCAATCATGTGGGTATCACGTGGTAATCACGTGGGAATCACCTGGGAATCACGTGTCAATATCGTGATAATCACGTGTGAATCACGTGTGAATTACGTGTCAATAACATGGGAATCACCTGGGAATCACGTGTCAATCACGTGGGAATCACATGGGAATCACGTGGAAATGAAGTGTGAATCACGTGAAAATTACGTGGGAATCATGTGGGAATCACGTGGGAATCACGTGTCAATCGCGTGGGAATCACGTGGGTATCACGCGTCAATCACGTGGGAATCACGTGGGAATCACGTGGGAATCACGTGGGAATCACGTGACATTCACGTGGGAATCACGTCGGAATCACGTGTCAATCACGTGGGAATCACGTGGAAATCACGTGGGAATCACGTGTCATTCACGTGGGAATAACGTGGAAGTCAAGTGTCAATCACGTGGGAATCACCTGGGAATCACGTGGGAATAACGTGGGAATCGTGTGTCAATCAAGTGGGTATCACGTGGGAATGACGTGGGAATCACGTGTCAATCACATGGGTATCATGTAGGAATCACGTGTCAATCACGTGGGAATCACGTGGGAATCACGTGTCAATAACATGGAATTCACATGGGAATCACGTGGGAATCACGTGGGAATCATGCATCGTTCACCTGGAAATCACGTGGGAGTCACGTGGGAATCACGTGGGAATCACTTGTCAATCACGTGGGAATCCCGTGGGAATCCCGTGGGAATCACGTGGAAATCACGTGTCAATCTCGTGTGAATCACGTGGGAATCACGTGAAAATCATTTGGGATTCACGTGGGAATCACGTTGGAATCTCGTCTCCATCATGTGGGAATCACGTGGGAATCACGAGGGAATAACATGGGAATCACGTGTCAATCACATGGGTATCATGTAGGAATCACGTGTCAATCACGTGGGAATCACGTGGGAATCACGTGTCAATAACATGGAATTCACATGGGAATCACGTGGGAATCATGCATCATTCACCTGGAAATCACGTGGGAGTCACGTGGGAATCACGTGGGAATCACGTGGGAATCACGTGGTAATCACGTGGGAATCTCGTGGGAATCAGGAGGGAATCACGTGGGAATCACCTGGGAATCACGTGTCAATCACATGGGAATCACGTGGGAATCACGTGGGAATCACGTGGGAATCACGTGTCAATTGCGTGATAATCACGTGGAAATCAAGTGTGAATCATGTGAAAATTACGTGGGAATCACGTGGGAATCACCTGGGAATCACGTGTCAATCACGTGGGAATCACTTGGGAATCTCATGGGAATCATGTGGAAATCACGTGACAATCACGTGGGAATCACGTGGGAATCACTTGGGAATCACGTGTCAATCACGTGGGAATCACGTGGTAATCACGTGGGAATCACGTGGGAATCAAGTGTGAACCACGTGAAAATTATGTGAGAATCACGTGGGAGTCACGTGGGAATCACGTGTCAATCGCGTGGGACTCACGTGGGAATCACGTGGGAATCACCTGGGAATTACGTGTCAATCACATGGGAATCACGTGGGAATCACGTGTCAATCACGTGGGAATCACGTGTGAATCACGTGTCAATCACGTGGAAATCACGTGGGAATCACGTGGGAATCACGTGGGAATCACGGGGGAATCACGTGGGAATCACGTGTGAATCACGTGTCAATCACGTGGGAATCACGTGGGAATCACGTGTCAATCACGTGGGAATCACGTGGGAATCACGTGGGAATCACGTGGGAATCTCGTGGGAATCAGGAGGGAATCACGTGGGAATCACCTGGGAATCACGTGTCAATCACGTGGGAATCACGTGGGAATCACGTGGGAATCACGTGGGAATCACGTGTCAATTGCGTGAGAATCACGTGGAAATCAAGTGTGAATCATGTGAAAATTAGGTGGGAATCACGTGGGAATCACGTGTCAATTGCGTGGGAATCACGTGAAATCAAGTGTGATTCATGTGAAAATCAAGTGGGAATCACGTGGGAATCACGTGTCAATCACGTGGGAATCACTTGGGAATCTCATGGGAATCATGTGGAAATCACGTGACAATCACGTGGGAATCACGTGGGAATCACGTGGGAATCAAGTGTGAACCACGTGAAAATTACGTGGTAATCACGTGGGAGTCACGTGGGAATCACGTGTCAATCGCGTGGGACTCACGTGGGAATCACGTGGGAATCACCTGGGAATTACGTGTCAATCACATGGGAATCACGTGGGAATCACGTGTCAATCACGTGGGAATCACGTGGGAATCACGTGTCAATCACGTGGGAATCACGTGGGAATCACGTGGGAATCACGTGGGAATCACGTGTCAATCATGTGGGAATCACATGGAAATCAAGTGTGAATCACGTGAAAATTACGTGGGAATCACGTGGGAATCACCTGGGAATCACGTGTCAATATAGTGGGAATCACGTGGGAATCACTTGTGAATCACGTGTCAATCACGTGGGAATCACGTGGGAATCACGTGGGAAACACTTGGGAATCAAGTGTCAATCAGGTGGGAATCACATGGGAATCACGTGGGAATCACGTGGGCATCATGTGTCAATCGCGTGGAAATCACGTGGGTATCAGCGTCAATCACTCGGGAATCACATGGGAATCACGTGTCAATCAAGTAGGTATCATGTGGGAATCACGTGGGAATCACGTGTCAATCACGTGGGAAACACGTTGAATCACTTGTCAATCACATGGGAATCACGAGGGTGTCATGTGGGAATCACGTGGGAATCACGTGCCAAATCACATGGGAATCACGTAGAAATCACGTGTCAATCACGTGGCAATCACGTGGGAATCACGGATCATTCACGTGGGAATCACGAGGGAATCACGTGTCAGTCACATGGGAATCACGTGGGAATCACGTGTCAGTCACATGGGAATCACGTGTCAGTCACATGGAAATCACGTTGGAATCACGTGTCAATCACGTGGGAATCACGGGTCAATCACGGGGAAATCACGTAGGCATCATGTGGGAATCATCTGGGAATCAAGTGTCAATCACGTTGGAATTACGTGGAAATCACGTGGGAATCACTTGTCAATCACGTGGGAATCCCATGGGAATCACGTGGGAATCAAGTGTGAATCACGTGAAAATCACGTGGGAATCACGTGGGAATCACGTGGGAATCACTTGTCAATCTCGTTGGAATCACGTGGGAATCACGTGACAATCATTTGGGAATCACGTGGGTATCACGTGGGAATCTCGATTCCATCATGTGGGAATCACGTGGGAATCACGTGGGAATCCCGTGGGAATCACGTGTCAATCGCGTGGGAATCACGTGGGAATCACGTGGGAATCATCTGGGAATCACGTGTCAATCACGTGGGAATCACGTGGGAATCACGTGGGAGTCACGTGGGAATCATGTGTCAATCAAGTGGGTATCACGTGGGAATCACGTGGGAATCATGTGTCAATCACGTAGGAAACACGTGGAATCACTTGTCAATCACATGGAAATCACGAGGGTGTCATGTGGGAATCACGTGGGAATCACGTGTCAATCACATGGGAATCACGTAGAAATCACGTGTCAATCACGTGGCAATCACGTGGGAATCACGGGTCATGCACGTGGGAATCACGAGGGAATCACGTGGGAATCACCTGGGAATCACGTGTCAGTCACGTGGGAATCACATGGGAATCACGTGTCAATCATGTGGGTATCACGTGGTAATCACGTGGGAATCACCTGGGAATCACGTGTCAATATCGTGATAATCACGTGTGAATCACGTGTGAATTACGTGTCAATAACATGGGAATCACCTGGGAATCACGTGTCAATCACGTGGGAATCACATGGGAATCACGTGGAAATGAAGTGTGAATCACGTGAAAATTACGTGGGAATCATGTGGGAATCACGTGGGAATCACGTGTCAATCGCGTGGGAATCACGTGGGTATCACGCGTCAATCACGTGGGAATCACGTGGGAATCACGTGGGAATCACGTGGGAATCACGTGACATTCACGTGGGAATCACGTCGGAATCACGTGTCAATCACGTGGGAATCACGTGGAAATCACGTGGGAATCACGTGTCATTCACGTGGGAATAACGTGGAAGTCAAGTGTCAATCACGTGGGAATCACCTGGGAATCACGTGGGAATAACGTGGGAATCGTGTGTCAATCAAGTGGGTATCACGTGGGAATGACGTGGGAATCACGTGTCAATCACGTGGGAAACATGTGGAATCCCTTGTCAATCACATGGGAATCACGAGGGTGTCATGTGGGAATCACGTGGGAATCACGTGTCAATCACATGGGAATCACGTAGGAATCACGTGTCAATAACGTGGGAATCACGTGGGAATCACGGGTCATTCACGTGGGAATCACGAGGGAATCACGTGTCAATCACGTGGGAATCACGTAGGAATCACGTGAGAATCACGTGGGAATCACCTGTGAATTACGTGTCAATCACATGGGAATCCCCTGGGAATCACCTGGGAATCACGTGTCAATCACGTGAGAATCACGTGGGAATCACATGGGAATCACGTGGAAATGAAGTGTGAATCACGTGAAAATTACGTGAGAATCACGTGGGAATCACGTGTCAATCGCTTGGGAATCACGTGGGTATCACGCGTCAATCACGTGGGAATCACATGGGAATTCCGTGTCAATCACGTGAGAATCAGGTGGGAATCACGTGTGAATCACGTGGGAATCAAGTGTGAATCACGTGAAAATTACGTGTGAATCACGTGGGAATCACGTGGGAATCACGTGTCTATCGCGTGGGGATCACGTGGGAATCACCTCGGAATCACGTGTCAATCACGTGGAAATCACGTAGGCATCACGAGGGAATCATCTTGGAATCACGTGTCAATCACGTTGGAATCACATGGAAATCACGTTGGAATCACTTGTCAATCACGTGGGAATCCCGTGGGAATCCCGTGGGAATCACGTGGGAATCACATGGGAATCACGTGGGAATCACGTGACATTCACGTGGGAATTATGTGGGAATCAGGTGTCAATCACGTGGGAATCCCGTGGAAATTACGTGGGAATCACGTGTCATTCACGTGGGTATAACGTGGAAATCAAGTGTCAATCACGTGGGAATCACCTGGGAATCACGTGGGAATCATGTGTCAATCAAGTGGGTATCACGTGGGAATCATGTGGGAATCACGTGACAATCACGTGGGAAACACGTGGAATCACTTGTCAATCACATGGGAATCACGAGGGTGTCATGTGGGAATCACGTGGGAATCACGTGTCAATCACATGGGAATCACGTAGGAATCATGTGTCAATCACGTGGGAATCACGTGGGAATCACGGGTCATTCACGTGGGAATCACGAGGGAATCACGTGTCAATCACGTTTGAACCACGTGTCAATCACGTGGGAATCACGTGTGAATTACATGTCAATCACATGGGAATCACCTGGGAATCACCTGGGAATCACGTGTCAATCACGTGGGTATCACGTGGGAATCACATGGCAATCACGTGGAAATGAAGTGTGAATCACGTGAAAATTACGTGGGAATCACGTGGGAATCATGTGGAAATCACGTGGGAATCACGTGGGAAGCACGTGGGAATCACGTGGAAATCACGTGTCAATCACGTGGGAATCACGTGGGAATCATGTGGAAATCACTTGTGAATCACGAGTCAATCACGTGGGAATCACGATGGAATAACGTGGGAATCACGAGGGAATCACGTTTGAATCACGTGTCAATCACCAGGGAATCACGGGGGAATCACTTGTGAATCACATGTCAATCTCTTTGGGAATCAAGTGGGAATCACGTGGGAATAACGTGGCAACCACGTGCGAATCACATGGGAATCAAGCATCAATCACGTGGGAATCACGTGGGAGTCACGTGGGAATCTCCTGAGAAACACGTGGTAATCACGTGGGAATCACGTGGGAATCACGTGTCAATCACGTGGGAATCAGGTGGTAATCATGCGTCAATCACGTGTCATTCACGTGGGAATCACGTGGGAATCACATGGGAATCATGCGTCAATCACGTGGGAATGACGTGGAAGTCACGTGGGAATCACGTGGGAATCACGTGAGAATCACATGGGAATCACGTGTCAATCACGTGGGAGTCACGTGGGAGTCACATGGGAATCACGTGTCAATCACGAGGGAATCACGTGGGAATCACGTGGGAATCACGTGTCAATCACATGGGAATCACGTGGGAATCACGTGTCAATCACGTGGGAATCATGTGGGAATCACGTGGGAAACACGTGGGAATCACGTGTCAATCACGTGGGAATCACGTGGGAATAACGTGTCAATCACGTGGGAACCACGTGTCAATTACATGGGAATCACGTGGGAATCACGTGTCATTCACGTGGGAATCACGTGGGAATCACGTGGGCATCACGTGGGAATCATTTGGGAATCACGTATCAATCACGTTGGAATCACTTGGGAATCACGTGTCAATCACTTGGGAATCACGTGAGAATCACGTGGGCATCACGTGGGAATCAAGTGTGAATCACGTGACACGCACGAGGGAATCACGTGGGAATCACGTGGTAATCATGTGGGAATCACGTGAGAATCACGTGGGAATCACATGGGAATCACGTGTCAATCGCGTGGGACTCATGTGGGAATCACGTGGGAATCATGTGGGAATCACGTATCATTCACGTGGGAATCACTAGGGAATGAAGTGTCAATCACGTGGGAATCACGTGGGAATCACGTGGGCATCCCGTGGGAATGACGTGACATTCATTTGGGACTCACGTGGGAATCACGTGAGAATCACGTGGGAATCACGTGTGAATCACGTGGGAATCAAGTGTGAATCACGTGAAAATTACGTGTGAATCACGTGGGAATCACGTGGGAATCACGTGTCTATCGCGTGGGGATCACGTGGGAATCACCTCGGAATCACGTGTCAATCACGTGGAAATCACGTAGGCATCACGAGGGAATCATCTTGGAATCACGTGTCAATCACGTTGGAATCACATGGAAATCACGTGGGAATCACTTGTCAATCACGTGGGAATCCCGTGGGAATCCCGTGGGAATCACGTGGAAATCACGTGTCAATCTCATGTGAATCACGTGGGAATCACGTGACAATCATTTGGGAATCACGTGGGAATCACGTGGGAATCACGTGTCAATCACGTGGGAATCTCGTGGGAATCACGTGGGAATCACGTGGGAATCACGTGTCAATTGCGTGGGAATCACGTGGAAATCAGGTGGGAATCACGTGTCAATCACGTGGAATCTCGTGGGAATCAGGTGGGAATCACGTGTCAATCACGTGTCAATCACGTGGGAATCTCGTGGGAATCAGGTGGGAATCACGTGTCAATCACGTGGAATCTCGTGGGAATCAGGTGGGAATCACGTGTCAATCACGTGGAATTCACGTGGGAATCACGTGGGAATCACGTGTCAATCACGTGGGAATCACTTGGGAATCTCATGGGAATCACGTGTCAATCACATGGGTATCATGTAGGAATCACGTGTCAATCACGTGGGAATCACGTGGGAATCACGTGTCAATCACATGGAATTCACATGGGAATCACGTGGGAATCACGTGGGAATCATGCATCGTTCACCTGGAAATCACGTGGGAGTCACGTGGGAATCACGTGGGAATCACGGGGGAATCACGTGGTAATCACGTGGGAATCTCGTGGGAATCAGGGGGGAATCACGTGGGAATCACCTGGGAATCACTTGTCAATCACGTGGGAATCACGTGGGAATCACGTGGGAATCACGTGGGAATCACGTGTCAATTGCGTGGGAATCACGTGGAAATCAAGAGTGAATCATGTGAAAATTACGTGGGAATCAAGGGAATCACGTGGGAATCACGTGTCAATTGCGTGGAAATCACGTGGAAATCAAGTGTGAATCATGTGAAAATCAAGTGGTAATCACGTGGGAATCACGTGTCAATCACGTGGGAATCACTTGGGAATCTCATGGGAATCATGTGGAAATCACGTGTCAATCACGTGGGAATCACGTGGGAATCACTGGGGAATCACGTGTCAATCACGTGGGAATCACGTGGAAATTACGTGGGAATCACGTGGGAATCAAGTGTGAACCACGTGAAAATTACGTGGGAATCACGTGGGAGTCACGTGGGAATCACGTGTCAATCGCGTGGGACTCACGTGGGAATCACGTGGGAATCACCTGGGAATTACGTGTCAATCACGTGGGAATCATGTGGGAATCACGTGTAAATCACGTGGGAATCACGTGTGAATCACGTGTCAATCACGTTGGAATCACGTGGGAATCACGTGGGAATCACGTGTCAATCACGTGGGAATCACGTGGGAATCAAGTGTGAATCACGTGAAAATTACGTGGGAATCACGTGGGAATCACGTGGAAATCACGTGGGAATCACGTGGGAAGCACGTGGGAATCACGTGGAAATCACGTGTCAATCACGTGGGAATCACGTGGGAATCATGTGGAAATCACTTGTGAATCACGAGTCAATCACGTGGGAATCACGATGGAATAACGTGGGAATCACGAGGGAATCACGTTTGAATCACGTGTCAATCACGTGGGAATCACGGGGGAATCACTTGTGAATCACATGTCAATCTCGTTGCTAATCAAGTGGGAATCTCGTAGGAATAACGTGGCAACCACGTGCGAATCACATGGGAATCAAGCATCAATCACGTGGGAATCACGTGGGAGTCACGTGGGAATCTCCTGAGAAACACGTGGTAATCACGTGGGAATCACGTGGGAATCACGTGTCAATCACGTGGGAATCACGTGGTAATCATGCGTCAATCACGTGTCATTCACGTGGGAATCACGTGGGAATCACATGGGAATCATGCGTCAATCACGTAGGAATGACGTGGAAGTCACGTGGGAATCACGTGGGAATCACGTGGGAATCACATGGGAATCATGCGTCAAACACGTGGGAATGACGTGGAAGTCACGTGGGAGTCACGTGGGAATCACGTGGTATTCACGTGGAAATCACGTGGGAATCACGTGGGAATCACGTGTCAATCACATGGGAATCACGTTAGAATCACGTGTCAATCACGTGGGAATCATGTGGGAATCACGTGGGAAACACGTGGGAATCACGTGTCAATCACGTGGGAATCACGTGGGAATAACGTGTCAATCACGTGGGAACCACGTGTCAATTACGTGGGAATCACGTGGGAATCACGTGTCATTCACTAGGGAATCACGTGGGAATCACGTGGGCATCACGTGGGAATCATTTGGGAATCACGTGTCAATCACGTTGGAATCACTTGGAAATCACGTGTCAATCACTTGGGAATCACGTGAGAATCACGTGGGCATCACGTGGGAATCAAGTGTGAATCACGTGACACGCACGTGGGAATCACGTGGGAATCACGTGGTAATCATGTGGAAATCACGTGTTAATCACGTGACAATCACGTGGGAATCACGTGAGAATCACGTGGGATTCACATGGGAATCACGTGTCAATCCCTTGGGACTCATGTGGGAATCACGTGGGAATCATGTGGGAATCACGTATCATTCACGTGGTAATCACTAGGGAATGACGTGTCAATCACGTGGGAATCACGTGGGAATCACGTGGGCATCCCGTGGGAATGACGTGACATTCATTTGGGACTCACGTGGGAATCACGTGAGAATCACGTGGGAATCACGTGTGAATCACGTGGGAATCAAGTGTGAATCACGTGAAAATTACGTGTGAATCACGTGGGAATCACGTGGGAATCACGTGTCTATCGCGTGGGAATCACGTGGGAATCACCTCGGAATCACGTGTCAATCACGTGGAACTCACGTAGGCATAACAAGGGAATCATCTTGGAATCACGTGGCAATCACGTTGGAATCACGTGGAAATCACGTGGGAATCACTTGTCAATCACGTGGGAATCCCGTGGGAATCACGTGGAAATCACGTGTCAATCTCGTGGGAATCACGTGACAATCATTTGGGAATCACGTGGGAATCACGTTGGAATCTCGTCTCCATCATGTGGGAATCACGTGGGAATCATGTGGGAATAACATGGGAGTCACGTGTCAATCACATGGGTATCATGTAGGAATCACGTGTCAATCACGTGTGAATCACGTGGGAATCACGTGTCAATCACATGGAATTCACATGGGAATCACGTGGGAATCACGTGGGAATCATGCATCATTCACCTGGAAATCACGTGGGAATCACGTGGGAATCACGTGGGAATCACGTGGGAATCACGTGGGAATCACGTGGGAATCACGTGGGAATCTCGTGGGAATCAGGAGGGAATCACGTGGGAATCACCTGGGAATCACGTGTCAATCACATGGGAATCACCTGGGAATCACCTGGGAATCACGTGTCAATCACGTGGGAATCACGTGGGAATCACATGGGAATCACGTGGAAATGAAGTGTGAATCACGTGAAAATTACGTGAGAATCACGTGGGAATCAGGTGGGAATCACGTGTCAATCGCGTGGGAATCACGTGGGTATCACGCGTCAATCACGTGGGAATCACATGGAAATTCCGTGTCAATCACGTGAGAATCACGTGGGAATCACGTGTGAAGCACGTGGGAATCAGGTGTCAATCACGTTGGAATCATGAGGGAATCACGTGAGAATGATGAGGGAATCACATGGGAATCACGTGGGAATCATGCGTCAATCACGTGGGAATCACGTGTCGTTTACATGGAAATCACGTGGGAATCACGTGTCAATCACGTGGGAATCACGTGGGATTCACGTGTCAATCACTTGTCAATCACGTGGGAATCACGTGGGAATCACGTGTCAATCACGTGGGATTCCCGTGGGAATCACGTGTCAATCACGTGGGAATCACCAGGGCATCATGTGGAAATCACGTGGGAATCACGTGTCAATCACGTGTCAATCACGTGGGAATCTCGTGGGAATCAGGTGGGAATCACGTGTCAATCACGTGGAATTCACGTGGGAATCACGTGGGAATCACGTGTCAATCACGTGGGAATCACTTGGGAATCTCATGGGAATCACGTGTCAATCACATGGGAATCACGTTGGAATCACGATTCAATCACGTGGGAATCACGTGGAAATCAGGTGTCAATCACGTTGGAATCATGAGGGAATCACGTGTCAATCACGAGGGAATCACGTAGGAATCTTGTGGGAATCAGGTGGGAATCACGTATCAATCACGTGGAATTCACGTGGGAATCACGTGGGAATCATGTCGGAATCACGTGTCAATCACGTGGGAATCACGTGGGAATCACGTGGGAATCATGTGACATTCACATGGGAATCACGTGGGAATCACGTGTCAATCACATGGGAATCACGTGGAAATCACGTGGTCATCACGTGTCATTCACGTGGGAATCACGTGGAAATCAAGTGTCAATCACGTGGGAATCACCTGGGAATCACGTGGGAATCAAGTGTGAACCACGTGAAAATTACGTGGTAATCACGTGGGAGTCACGTGGGAATCACGTGTCAATCGCGTGGGACTCATGTGGGAATCACGTGGGAATCATGTGGGAATCACGTATCATTCACGTGGCAATCACTAGGGAATGACGTGTCAATCACGTGGGAAACACGTGGGAATCACATGGGCATCCCGTGGGAATGACGTGACATTCATTTGGGACTCACGTGGGAATCACGTGAGAATCACGTGGGAATCACGTGTGAATCACATGGGAATCAAGTGTGAATCACGTGAAAATTATGTGTGAATCACGTGTGAATCACGTGTGAATCACGTGTCTATCGCGTGGGAATCACGTGGGAATCACCTTGGAATCACGTGTCAATCACGTGGAAATCACGTAGGCATCACAAGGGAATCATCTTGGAATCAAGTGTCAATCACGTTGGAATCACGTGGAAATCACGTGGGAATCACTTGTCAATCACGTGGGAATCCCGTGGGAATCCCGTGGGAATCACGTGGAAATCACGTGTCAATCTCGTGTGAATCACGTGGGAATCACGTGAAAATCATTTGGGATTCACGTGGGAATCACGTTGGAATCTCGTCTCCATCATGTGGGAATCACGTGGGAATCACGAGGGAATAACATGGGAATCACGTGTCAATCACATGGGTATCATGTAGGAATCACGTGTCAATCACGTGGGAATCACGTGTGAATCACGTGTCAATAACATGGAATTCACATGGGAATCACGTGGGAATCATGCATCATTCACCTGGAAATCACGTGGGAGTCACGTGGGAATCACGTGGGAATCACGTGGGAATCACGTGGTAATCACGTGGGAATCTCGTGGGAATCAGGAGGGAATCACGTGGGAATCACCTGGGAATCACGTGTCAATCACATGGGAATCACGTGGGAATCACGTGGGAATCACGTGGGAATCACGTGTCAATTGCGTGATAATCACGTGGAAATCAAGTGTGAATCATGTGAAAATTACGTGGGAATCACGTGGGAATCACCTGGGAATCACGTGTCAATCACGTGGGAATCACTTGGGAATCTCATGGGAATCATGTGGAAATCACGTGACAATCACGTGGGAATCACGTGGGAATCACTTGGGAATCACGTGTCAATCACGTGGGAATCACGTGGTAATCACGTGGGAATCACGTGGGAATCAAGTGTGAACCACGTGAAAATTATGTGAGAATCACGTGGGAGTCACGTGGGAATCACGTGTCAATCGCGTGGGACTCACGTGGGAATCACGTGGGAATCACCTGGGAATTACGTGTCAATCACATGGGAATCACGTGGGAATCACGTGTCATTCACGTGGGAATCACGTGTGAATCACGTGTCAATCACGTGGAAATCACGTGGGAATCACGTGGGAATCACGTGGGAATCACGGGGGAATCACGTGGGAATCACGTGTCAATCACGTGTCAATCACGTGTCAATCACGTGGGAATCACGTGTGAATCACGTGTCAATCACGTGGAAATCACGTGGGAATCACGTGGGAATCACGTGGGAATCACGGGGGAATCACGGGGGAATCACGTGTGAATCACGTGTCAATCACGTGTCAATCACGTGGGAATCACGTGTGAATCACGTGTCAATCACGTGTCAATCACGTGGAAATCACGTGTCAATCACGTGGCAATCACGTGGGAATCACGGATCATTCACGTGGGAATCACGAGGGAATGACGTGTCAGTCACATGGGAATCACGTGGGAATCACGTGTCAGTCACATGGGAATCACGTGTCAGTCACATGGGAATCACGTTGGAATCACGTGTCAATCACGTGGGAATCACGGGTCAATCACGGGGAAATCACGTAGGCATCATGTGGGAATCATCTGGGAATCAAGTGTCAATCACGTTGGAATTACGTGGAAATCACGTGGGAATCACTTGTCAATCACGTGGGAATCCCATGGGAATCACGTGGGAATCACGTGGGAATCACGTGGGAATCACGTGGGAATCACGTGGGAATCACGTGGGAATCACGTGGGAATCTCGTGGGAATCAGGAGGGAATCACGTGGGAATCACCTGGGAATCACGTGTCAATCACATGGGAATCACCTGGGAATCACCTGGGAATCACGTGTCAATCACGTGGGAATCACGTGGGAATCACATGGGAATCACGTGGAAATGAAGTGTGAATCACGTGAAAATTACGTGAGAATCACGTGGGAATCAGGTGGGAATCACGTGTCAATCGCGTGGGAATCACGTGGGTATCACGCGTCAATCACGTGGGAATCACATGGAAATTCCGTGTCAATCACGTGAGAATCACGTGGGAATCACGTGTGAAGCACGTGGGAATCAGGTGTCAATCACGTTGGAATCATGAGGGAATCACGTGAGAATGATGAGGGAATCACATGGGAATCACGTGGAAATCATGCGTCAATCACGTGGGAATCACGTGTCGTTTACATGGAAATCACGTGGGAATCACGTGTCAATCACGTGGGAATCACGTGGGATTCACGTGTCAATCACTTGTCAATCACGTGGGAATCACGTGGGAATCACGTGTCAATCACGTGGGATTCCCGTGGGAATCACGTGTCAATCACGTGGGAATCACCAGGGCATCATGTGGAAATCACGTGGGAATCACGTGTCAATCACGTGTCAATCACGTGGGAATCTCGTGGGAATCAGGTGGGAATCACGTGTCAATCACGTGGAATTCACGTGGGAATCACGTGGGAATCACGTGTCAATCACGTGGGAATCACTTGGGAATCTCATGGGAATCACGTGTCAATCACATGGGAATCACGTTGGAATCACGATTCAATCACGTGGGAATCACGTGGAAATCACGTGGTCATCACGTGTCATTCACGTGGGAATCACGTGGAAATCAAGTGTCAATCACGTGGGAATCACCTGGGAATCACGTGGGAATCAAGTGTGAACCACGTGAAAATTACGTGGTAATCACGTGGGAGTCACGTGGGAATCACGTGTCAATCGCGTGGGACTCATGTGGGAATCACGTGGGAATCATGTGGGAATCACGTATCATTCACGTGGCAATCACTAGGGAATGACGTGTCAATCACGTGGGAAACACGTGGGAATCACATGGGCATCCCGTGGGAATGACGTGACATTCATTTGGGACTCACGTGGGAATCACGTGAGAATCACGTGGGAATCACGTGTGAATCACATGGGAATCAAGTGTGAATCACGTGAAAATTATGTGTGAATCACGTGTGAATCACGTGTGAATCACGTGTCTATCGCGTGGGAATCACGTGGGAATCACCTTGGAATCACGTGTCAATCACGTGGAAATCACGTAGGCATCACAAGGGAATCATCTTGGAATCAAGTGTCAATCACGTTGGAATCACGTGGAAATCACGTGGGAATCACTTGTCAATCACGTGGGAATCCCGTGGGAATCCCGTGGGAATCACGTGGAAATCACGTGTCAATCTCGTGTGAATCACGTGGGAATCACGTGAAAATCATTTGGGATTCACGTGGGAATCACGTTGGAATCTCGTCTCCATCATGTGGGAATCACGTGGGAATCACGAGGGAATAACATGGGAATCACGTGTCAATCACATGGGTATCATGTAGGAATCACGTGTCAATCACGTGGGAATCACGTGGGAATCACGTGTCAATAACATGGAATTCACATGGGAATCACGTGGGAATCATGCATCATTCACCTGGAAATCACGTGGGAGTCACGTGGGAATCACGTGGGAATCACGTGGGAATCACGTGGTAATCACGTGGGAATCTCGTGGGAATCAGGAGGGAATCACGTGGGAATCACCTGGGAATCACGTGTCAATCACATGGGAATCACGTGGGAATCACGTGGGAATCACGTGGGAATCACGTGTCAATTGCGTGATAATCACGTGGAAATCAAGTGTGAATCATGTGAAAATTACGTGGGAATCACGTGGGAATCACCTGGGAATCACGTGTCAATCACGTGGGAATCACTTGGGAATCTCATGGGAATCATGTGGAAATCACGTGACAATCACGTGGGAATCACGTGGGAATCACTTGGGAATCACGTGTCAATCACGTGGGAATCACGTGGTAATCACGTGGGAATCACGTGGGAATCAAGTGTGAACCACGTGAAAATTATGTGAGAATCACGTGGGAGTCACGTGGGAATCACGTGTCAATCGCGTGGGACTCACCTGGGAATCACGTGGGAATCACCTGGGAATTACGTGTCAATCACATGGGAATCACGTGGGAATCACGTGTCAATCACGTGGGAATCACGTGTGAATCACGTGTCAATCACGTGGAAATCACGTGGGAATCACGTGGGAATCACGGGGGAATCACGTGGGAATCACGTGTCAATCACGTGTCAATCACGTGTCAATCACGTGGGAATCACGTGTGAATCACGTGTCAATCACGTGGAAATCACGTGGGAATCACGTGGGAATCACGTGGGAATCACGGGGGAATCACGGGGGAATCACGTGTGAATCACGTGTCAATCACGTGTCAATCACGTGGGAATCACGTGTGAATCACGTGTCAATCACGTGTCAATCACGTGGAAATCACGTGTCAATCACGTGGCAATCACGTGGGAATCACGGATCATTCACGTGGGAATCACGAGGGAATGACGTGTCAGTCACATGGGAATCACGTGGGAATCACGTGTCAGTCACATGGGAATCACGTGTCAGTCACATGGGAATCACGTTGGAATCACGTGTCAATCACGTGGGAATCACGGGTCAATCACGGGGAAATCACGTAGGCATCATGTGGGAATCATCTGGGAATCAAGTGTCAATCACGTTGGAATTACGTGGAAATCACGTGGGAATCACTTGTCAATCACGTGGGAATCCCATGGGAATCACGTGGGAATCAAGTGTGAATCACGTGAAAATCACGTGGGAATCACGTGGGAATCACGTGGGAATCACTTGTCAATCTCGTTGGAATCACGTGGGAATCACGTGACAATCATTTGGGAATCACGTGGGTATCACGTGGGAATCTCGATTCCATCATGTGGGAATCACGTGGGAATCACGTGGGAATCCCGTTGGAATCACGTGTCAATCGCGTGGGAATCACGTGGGAATCACGTGGGAATCATCTGGGAATCACGTGTCAATCACGTGGGAATCACGTGGGAATCACGTGGGAGTCACGTGGGAATCATGTGTCAATCAAGTGGGTATCACGTGGGAATCACGTGGGAATCATGTGTCAATCACGTAGGAAACACGTGGAATCACTTGTCAATCACATGGAAATCACGAGGGTGTCATGTGGGAATCACGTGGGAATCACGTGTCAATCACATGGGAATCACGTAGAAATCACGTGTCAATCACGTGGCAATCACGTGGGAATCACGGGTCATGCACGTGGGAATCACGAGGGAATCACGTGGGAATCACCTGGGAATCACGTGTCAGTCACATGGGAATCACATGGGAATCACGTGTCAATCATGTGGGTATCACGTGGTAATCACGTGGGAATCACCTGGGAATCACGTGTCAATATCGTGATAATCACGTGTGAATCACGTGTGAATTACGTGTCAATAACATGGGAATCACCTGGGAATCACGTGTCAATCACGTGGGAATCACATGGGAATCACGTGGAAATGAAGTGTGAATCACGTGAAAATTACGTGGGAATCATGTGGGAATCACGTGGGAATCACGTGTCAATCGCGTGGGAATCACGTGGGTATCACGCGTCAATCACGTGGGAATCACGTGGGAATCACGTGGGAATCACGTGGGAATCACGTGACATTCACGTGGGAATCACGTCGGAATCACGTGTCAATCACGTGGGAATCACGTGGAAATCACGTGGGAATCACGTGTCATTCACGTGGGAATAACGTGGAAGTCAAGTGTCAATCACGTGGGAATCACCTGGGAATCACGTGGGAATAACGTGGGAATCGTGTGTCAATCAAGTGGGTATCACGTGGGAATGACGTGGGAATCACGTGTCAATCACATGGGTATCATGTAGGAATCACGTGTCAATCACGTGGGAATCACGTGGGAATCACGTGTCAATAACATGGAATTCACATGGGAATCACGTGGGAATCACGTGGGAATCATGCATCGTTCACCTGGAAATCACGTGGGAGTCACGTGGGAATCACGTGGGAATCACTTGTCAATCACGTGGGAATCCCGTGGGAATCCCGTGGGAATCACGTGGAAATCACGTGTCAATCTCGTGTGAATCACGTGGGAATCACGTGAAAATCATTTGGGATTCACGTGGGAATCACGTTGGAATCTCGTCTCCATCATGTGGGAATCACGTGGGAATCACGAGGGAATAACATGGGAATCACGTGTCAATCACATGGGTATCATGTAGGAATCACGTGTCAATCACGTGGGAATCACGTGGGAATCACGTGTCAATAACATGGAATTCACATGGGAATCACGTGGGAATCATGCATCATTCACCTGGAAATCACGTGGGAGTCACGTGGGAATCACGTGGGAATCACGTGGGAATCACGTGGTAATCACGTGGGAATCTCGTGGGAATCAGGAGGGAATCACGTGGGAATCACCTGGGAATCACGTGTCAATCACATGGGAATCACGTGGGAATCACGTGGGAATCACGTGGGAATCACGTGTCAATTGCGTGATAATCACGTGGAAATCAAGTGTGAATCATGTGAAAATTACGTGGGAATCACGTGGGAATCACCTGGGAATCACGTGTCAATCACGTGGGAATCACTTGGGAATCTCATGGGAATCATGTGGAAATCACGTGACAATCACGTGGGAATCACGTGGGAATCACTTGGGAATCACGTGTCAATCACGTGGGAATCACGTGGTAATCACGTGGGAATCACGTGGGAATCAAGTGTGAACCACGTGAAAATTATGTGAGAATCACGTGGGAGTCACGTGGGAATCACGTGTCAATCGCGTGGGACTCACGTGGGAATCATGTGGGAATCACCTGGGAATTACGTGTCAATCACATGGGAATCACGTGGGAATCACGTGTCAATCACGTGGGAATCACGTGTGAATCACGTGTCAATCACGTGGAAATCACGTGGGAATCACGTGGGAATCACGTGGGAATCACGGGGGAATCACGTGGGAATCACGTGTGAATCACGTGTCAATCACGTGGGAATCACGTGGGAATCACGTGTCAATCACGTGGGAATCACGTGGGAATCACGTGGGAATCACGTGGGAATCTCGTGGGAATCAGGAGGGAATCACGTGGGAATCACCTGGGAATCACGTGTCAATCACGTGGGAATCACGTGGGAATCACGTGGGAATCACGTGGGAATCACGTGTCAATTGCGTGAGAATCACGTGGAAATCAAGTGTGAATCATGTGAAAATTAGGTGGGAATCACGTGGGAATCACGTGTCAATTGCGTGGGAATCACGTGAAATCAAGTGTGATTCATGTGAAAATCAAGTGGGAATCACGTGGGAATCACGTGTCAATCACGTGGGAATCACTTGGGAATCTCATGGGAATCATGTGGAAATCACGTGACAATCACGTGGGAATCACGTGGGAATCACGTGGGAATCAAGTGTGAACCACGTGAAAATTACGTGGTAATCACGTGGGAGTCACGTGGGAATCACGTGTCAATCGCGTGGGACTCACGTGGGAATCACGTGGGAATCACCTGGGAATTACGTGTCAATCACATGGGAATCACGTGGGAATCACGTGTCAATCACGTGGGAATCACGTGGGAATCACGTGTCAATCACGTGGGAATCACGTGGGAATCACGTGGGAATCACGTGGGAATCACGTGTCAATCATGTGGGAATCACATGGAAATCAAGTGTGAATCACGTGAAAATTACGTGGGAATCACGTGGGAATCACCTGGGAATCACGTGTCAATATAGTGGGAATCACGTGGGAATCACTTGTGAATCACGTGTCAATCACGTGGGAATCACGTGGGAATCACGTGGGAAACACTTGGGAATCAAGTGTCAATCAGGTGGGAATCACATGGGAATCACGTGGGAATCACGTGGGCATCATGTGTCAATCGCGTGGAAATCACGTGGGTATCAGCGTCAATCACTCGGGAATCACATGGGAATCACGTGTCAATCAAGTAGGTATCATGTGGGAATCACGTGGGAATCACGTGTCAATCACGTGGGAAACACATTGAATCACTTGTCAATCACATGGGAATCACGAGGGTGTCATGTGGGAATCACGTGGGAATCACGTGCCAAATCACATGGGAATCACGTAGAAATCACGTGTCAATCACGTGGCAATCACGTGGGAATCACGGATCATTCACGTGGGAATCACGAGGGAATCACGTGTCAGTCACATGGGAATCACGTGGGAATCACGTGTCAGTCACATGGGAATCACGTGTCAGTCACATGGGAATCACGTTGGAATCACGTGTCAATCACGTGGGAATCACGGGTCAATCACGGGGAAATCACGTAGGCATCATGTGGGAATCATCTGGGAATCAAGTGTCAATCACGTTGGAATTACGTGGAAATCACGTGGGAATCACTTGTCAATCACGTGGGAATCCCATGGGAATCACGTGGGAATCAAGTGTGAATCACGTGAAAATCACGTGGGAATCACGTGGGAATCACGTGGGAATCACTTGTCAATCTCGTTGGAATCACGTGGGAATCACGTGACAATCATTTGGGAATCACGTGGGTATCACGTGGGAATCTCGATTCCATCATGTGGGAATCACGTGGGAATCACGTGGGAATCCCGTGGGAATCACGTGTCAATCGCGTGGGAATCACGTGGGAATCACGTGGGAATCATCTGGGAATCACGTGTCAATCACGTGGGAATCACGTGGGAATCACGTGGGAGTCACGTGGGAATCATGTGTCAATCAAGTGGGTATCACGTGGGAATCACGTGGGAATCATGTGTCAATCACGTAGGAAACACGTGGAATCACTTGTCAATCACATGGAAATCACGAGGGTGTCATGTGGGAATCACGTGGGAATCACGTGTCAATCACATGGGAATCACGTAGAAATCACGTGTCAATCACGTGGCAATCACGTGGGAATCACGGGTCATGCACGTGGGAATCACGAGGGAATCACGTGGGAATCACCTGGGAATCACGTGTCAGTCACGTGGGAATCACATGGGAATCACGTGTCAATCATGTGGGTATCACGTGGTAATCACGTGGGAATCACCTGGGAATCACGTGTCAATATCGTGATAATCACGTGTGAATCACGTGTGAATTACGTGTCAATAACATGGGAATCACCTGGGAATCACGTGTCAATCACGTGGGAATCACATGGGAATCACGTGGAAATGAAGTGTGAATCACGTGAAAATTACGTGGGAATCATGTGGGAATCACGTGGGAATCACGTGTCAATCGCGTGGGAATCACGTGGGTATCACGCGTCAATCACGTGGGAATCACGTGGGAATCACGTGGGAATCACGTGGGAATCACGTGACATTCACGTGGGAATCACGTCGGAATCACGTGTCAATCACGTGGGAATCACGTGGAAATCACGTGGGAATCACGTGTCATTCACGTGGGAATAACGTGGAAGTCAAGTGTCAATCACGTGGGAATCACCTGGGAATCACGTGGGAATAACGTGGGAATCGTGTGTCAATCAAGTGGGTATCACGTGGGAATGACGTGGGAATCACGTGTCAATCACGTGGGAAACATGTGGAATCCCTTGTCAATCACATGGGAATCACGAGGGTGTCATGTGGGAATCACGTGGGAATCACGTGTCAATCACATGGGAATCACGTAGGAATCACGTGTCAATAACGTGGGAATCATGTGGGAATCACGGGTCATTCACGTGGGAATCACGAGGGAATCACGTGTCAATCACGTGGGAATCACGTAGGAATCACGTGAGAATCACGTGGGAATCACCTGTGAATTACGTGTCAATCACATGGGAATCCCCTGGGAATCACCTGGGAATCACGTGTCAATCACGTGAGAATCACGTGGGAATCACATGGGAATCACGTGGAAATGAAGTGTGAATCACGTGAAAATTACGTGAGAATCACGTGGGAATCACGTGTCAATCGCTTGGGAATCACGTGGGTATCACGCGTCAATCACGTGGGAATCACATGGGAATTCCGTGTCAATCACGTGAGAATCAGGTGGGAATCACGTGTGAAGCACGTGGGAATCAGGTGTCAATCACGTTGGAATCACGAGGGAATCACGTGAGAATGATGTGGGAATCACGTGGGAATCACGTGGGAATCATGCGTCAATCACGTGGGAATCACGTGTCGTTTACGTGAGAATCACGTGGGAATCACGTTTCAATCACGTGGGAATCACGTGGGATTCACGTGTCAATCACTTTTCAATCACGTGGGAATCACGTGGGAATCACGTGTCAATCACGTGGGATTTCCGTGGGAATCACGTGTCAATCACGTGGGAATCACCAGGGGATCACGTGGAAATCACGTGGGAATCACGTGTCAATCACGTGTCAATCACGTGGGAATCAGGTGGGAATCACGTGTAAATCACGTGGAATTCACGTGGGAATCACGTGGGAATCACGTGGGAATCATGTGTCAATCACGTGGGAATCACTTGGGAATCTCATGGGAATCACGTGTCAATCACATGGGAATCACGTGGGAATCACGTGTCAATCACGTGGAAATCAGGTGTCAATCACGTTGGAATCACGAGGGAATCACGTGTCAATCACGTGGGAATCACGTGGGAATCTCGTGGGAATCACGTGGGAATCAAGTGTGAATCACGTGAAAATCACGTGGGAATCACGTGGGAATCACGTGTCAATCTCGTGGGAATCACGTGGGAATCACGTGACAATCATTTGGGAACCACGTGGGAATCACGTGGGAATCTCGTGTCCATCATGTGGGAATCACGTGGGAATCACGTGGGAATCCCGTGGGAATCACATGTAAATCGCGTGGGAATCACGTGGGAATCACGTGGGAATCACGTGTCAATCGCGTGGGAATCACGTGGGAATCACCTGGGAATCACGTGTCAATCGCGTGGGAATCACGTGGGAATCACCTGGGAATCACGTGTCAATATCGTGGGAATCACGTGTCAATCACGTGGGAATCACGTGGGAATCACTTGTCAATCACATGGGAATCACCTGGGAATCACCTGGGAATCACGTGTCAATCACGTGGGAATCACGAGGGGATCACGTGGGAATCACGTGGGAATCACGTGTCAATCACGTGTCAATCCCGTGGGAATCACGTGGGAATCACGTGTCAATCAGGTGGGAATCTCGTGGGAATCAGGTGGGAATCACGTGTCAATCACGTGGAATTCACGTGGGAATCACGTGGGAATCACGTGGGAATCACGTGTCAATCACGTGGGAATCACTTGGGAATCTCATGGGAATCACGTGTCAATCACATGGGAATCACGTGGGAATCACGTGTCAATCACGTGGGAATCACGTGGAAATCAGGTGTCAATCACGTTGGAATCACGAGGGAATCACGTGTCAATCACGTAGGAATCACGTGGGAATCTCGTGGGAATCAGGTGGGAATCACGTGTCAATCACGTGGAATTCAAGTGGGAATCACGTGGGAATCACGTGGGAATCACGTGTCAATCACGTGGGAATCACGTGGGAATCAAGTGTCAATCGCGTGGGAATCATGTGTGAATCACGTGTGAATTACGTGTCAATCACATGGGAATCACCTGGGAATCACGTGTCAATCACGTGGAAATCACGTGGGAATCACATGGGAATCACGTGGAAATGCAGTGTGAATCACGTGAAAATTACGTGGGAATCACGTGGGAATCACGTGGGAATCACGTGTCAATCGCGTGGGAATCACGTGGTTATCACGCGTCAATCACGTGGGAATCACATGGGAATCACGTGTCAATCACGTGAGAATCACGTGGGAATCACGTATGAAGCACGTGGGAATCAGGTGTCAATCACATTGGAATCACGTAAGAATCACGTGAGAATGATGTGGGAATCACGTGGGAATCACGTTTGAATCATGCGTCAATCACGTGGAATAACGTGTCATTCACGTGGGAATCACGTGGGAATCACATGTCAATCACGTGGGAATCACATGGGAATCACGTGTCAATCACTTGTCAATCACGTGGGAATCAAGTGTCAATCACGTGTCAATCACGTGGCATTCCCGTGGGAATCACGTGTCAATCACGTGGGAATCACGAGGGGATCACGTGGGAATCTCGGGGGAATCAGGTGGGAATCACGTGTCAATCACGTGGAATTCACATGGGAATCACGTGGGAATCACGTGGGAATCACGTGTCAATCACGTGGGAATCACGTGGGAATCTCGTGGGAATCTCGTGGGAATCAGGTGGGAATCACGTGTCAATCACGTGGATTTCACGTGGGAATTACGTGGGAATCCCGTGGGAATCACGTGTCAATCTCGTGGGAATCACGTGGGAATCACGTGGGAATCACCTGGGAATCACGTGTCCATCACGTGGGAATCACGTGGGAATCACGTGTCAATCATGTGGGAATCAGGTGGGAATCACGTGGGAATCACCTGGGAATCACGTGTCAATATCGTGGGTATCACGTGTGAATCACGTGTGAATTACGTGTCAATCACATGGGAATCACCTGGGAATCACCTGGGAATCACGTGTCAATCACGTGGGAATCACGTGGGAATCAAATGGGAATCACGTGGAAATGAAGTGTGAATCACGTGAAAATTACGTGGGAATCACGTGGGAATCACGTGGGAATCACGTGTCAATCGCGTGGGAATCACGTGGGTATCTCGCGTCAATCACGTGGGAATCACGTGGGAATCACATGGGAATCACGTGGGAATCACGTGACATTCACGTGGGAATCATGTGGGAATCACGTGTCAATCACGTGGGAATCCCGTGGAAATTACGTGGGAATCACGTGTCATTCACGTGGGAATAACGTGGAAATCAAGTGTCAATCACGTGGGAATCACCTGGGAATCACGTGGGAATCATGTGTCAATCAAGTGGGTATCACGTGGGAATCACGTGGGAATCACGTGACAATCACGTGGGAAACACGTGGAATCACTTGTCAATCACATGGGAATCACGAGGGTGTCATGTGGGAATCACGTGGGAATCACGTGTCAATCACATGGGAATCACGTAGGAATCATGTGTCAATCACGTGTGAATCACGTGGGAATCACGGGTCATTCACGTGGGAATCACGAGGGAATCACGTGTAAATCACGTTTGAACCACGTGTCAATCACGTGGGAATCACGTGAGAATCACGTGGGAATCACGTGTGAATTACGTGTCAATCACATGGGAATCACCTGGGAATCACCTGGGAATCACGTGTCAATCACGTGGGAATCACGTGGGAATCACATGGCAATCACGTGGAAATGAAGTGTGAATCACGTGAAAATTACGTGGGAATCACGGGGGAATCATGTGGAAATCACGTGGGAATCACGTGGGAAGCACGTGGGAATCACGTGGAAATCACGTGTCAATCACGTGGGAATCACGTGGGAATCATGTGTAAATCACTTGTGAATCACGAGTCAATCACGTGGGAATCACGATGGAATAACGTGGGAATCACGAGGGAATCACGTTTGAATCACGTGTCAATCACGTGGGAATCACGGGGGAATCACTTGTGAATCACATGTCAATCTCTTTGGGAATCAAGTGGGAATCACGTGGGAATAACGTGGCAACCACGTGCGAATCACATGGGAATCAAGCATCAATCACGTGGGAATCACGTGGGAGTCACGTGGGAATCTCCTGAGAAACACGTGGTAATCACGTGGGAATCACGTGGGAATCACGTGTCAATCACGTGGGAATCAGGTGGTAATCATGCGTCAATCACGTGTCATTCACGTGGGAATCACGTGGGAATCACATGGGAATCATGCGTCAATCACGTGGGAATGACGTGGAAGTCACGTGGGAATCACGTGGGAATCACGTGAGAATCACATGGGAATCACGTGTCAATCACTTGGGAGTCACGTGGGAGTCACATGGGAATCACGTGTCAATCACGAGGGAATCACGTGGGAATCACGTGGGAATCACGTGTCAATCACATGGGAATCACGTGGGAATCACGTGTCAATCACGTGGGAATCATGTGGGAATCACGTGGGAAACACGTGGGAATCACGTGTCAATCACGTGGGAATCACGTGGGAATAACGTGTCAATCACGTGGGAACCACGTGTCAATTACATGGGAATCACGTGGGAATCACGTGTCATTCACGTGGGAATCACGTGGGAATCACGTGGGCATCACGTGGGAATCATTTGGGAATCACGTATCAATCACGTTGGAATCACTTGGGAATCACGTGTCAATCACTTGGGAATCACGTGAGAATCACGTGGGCATCACGTGGGAATCAAGTGTGAATCACGTGACACGCACGTGGGAATCACGTGGGAATCACGTGGTAATCATGTGGGAATCACGTGAGAATCACGTGGGAATCACATGGGAATCACGTGTCAATCGCGTGGGACTCATGTGGGAATCACGTGGGAATCATGTGGGAATCACGTATCATTCACGTGGGAATCACTAGGGAATGAAGTGTCAATCACGTGGGAATCACGTGGGAATCACGTGGGCATCCCGTGGGAATGACGTGACATTCATTTGGGACTCACGTGGGAATCACGTGAGAATCACGTGGGAATCACGTGTGAATCACGTGGGAATCAAGTGTGAATCACGTGAAAATTACGTGTGAATCACGTGGGAATCACGTGTCTATCGCGTAGGGATCACGTGGGAATCACCTCGGAATCACGTGTCAATCACGTGGAAATCACGTAGGCATCACGAGGGAATCATCTTGGAATCACGTGTCAATCACGTTGGAATCACATGGAAATCACGTGGGAATCACTTGTCAATCACGTGGGAATCCCGTGGGAATCCCGTGGGAATCACGGGGAAATCACGTGTCAATCTCATGTGAATCACGTGGGAATCACGTGACAATCATTTGGGAATCACGTGGGAATCACGTGGGAATAACATGGGAATCACGTGTCAATCACATGGGTATCATGTAGGAATCACGTGTCAATCACGTGGGAATCACGTGGGAATCACGTGTCAATCACATGGAATTCACATGGGAATCACGTGGGAATCACGTGGGAATCATGCATCATTCACCTGGAAATCACGTGGGAGTCACGTGGGAATCACGTGGGAATCACGGGGGAATCACGTGGTAATCACGTGGGAATCTCGTGGGAATCAGGAGGGAATCACGTGGGAATCACCTGGGAATCACTTGTCAATCACGTGGGAATCACGTGGGAATCACGTGGGAATCACGTGGGAATCACGTGTCAATTGCGTGGGAATCACGTGGAAATCAAGAGTGAATCATGTGAAAATTACGTGGGAATCAAGGGAATCACGTGGGAATCACGTGTCAATTGCGTGGAAATCACGTGGAAATCAAGTGTGAATCATGTGAAAATCAAGTGGTAATCACGTGGGAATCACGTGTCAATCACGTGGGAATCACTTGGGAATCTCATGGGAATCATGTGGAAATCACGTGTCAATCACGTGGGAATCACGTGGGAATCACTGGGGAATCACGTGTCAATCACGTGGGAATCACGTGGTAATCACGTGGGAATCAAGTGTGAACCACGTGAAAATTACGTGGGAATCACGTGGGAGTCACGTGGGAATCACGTGTCAATCGCGTGGGACTCACGTGGGAATCACGTGGGAATCACCTGGGAATTACGTGTCAATCACGTGGGAATCACGTGGGAATCACGTGTAAATCACGTGGGAATCACGTGGGAATCACGTGTCAATCACGTGGGAATCACGTGGGAATCACGTGGGAATCACGTGCGAATCACGTGTCAATCACGTGGGAATCACGTGGGAATCAAGTGTGAATCACGTGAAAATTACGTGGGAATCACGTGGGAATCATGTGGAAATCACGTGGGTATCACGTGGGAAGCACGTGGGAATCACGTGGAAATCACGTGTCAATCACGTGGGAATCACGTGGGAATCATGTGGAAATGACTTGTGAATCACGAGTCAATCACGTGGGAATCACGATGGAATAACGTGGGAATCACGAGGGAATCACGTTTGAATCACGTGTCAATCACGTGGGAATCACGGGGGAATCACTTGTGAATCACATGTCTATCTCGTTGGGAATCAAGTGGGAATCTCGTAGGAATAACGTGGCAACCACGTGCGAATCACATGGGAATCAAGCATCAATCACGTGGGAATCACGTGGGAGTCACGTGGGAATCTCCTGAGAAACACGTGGTAATCACGTGGGAATCACGTGGGAATCACGTGTCAATCACGTGGGAATCAGGTGGTAATCATGCGTCAATCACGTGTCATTCACGTGGGAATCACGTGGGAATCACATGGGAATCATGCGTCAATCACGTGGGAATGACGTGGAAGTCACGTGGGAATCACGTGGGAATCACATGGGAATCATGCGTCAAACACGTGGGAATGACGTGGAAGTCACGTGGGAGTCACGTGGGAATCACGTGGTAATCACGTGGAAATCACCTGGGAATCACGTGTCAATCACGTGGGAGTCACATGGGAATCACGTGTCAATCACGAGGGACTCACGTGGGAAGCACGTGGGAATCACGTGTCAATCACATGGGAATCACGTTAGAATCACGTGTCAATCACGTGGGAATCATATGGGAATCACGTGGGAAACACGTGGGAATCACGTGTCAATCACGTGGGAATCACGTGGGAATAACGTGTCAATCACGTGGGAACCACGTGTCAATTACGTGGGAATCAGGTGGGAATCACGTGTCATTCACTAGGGAATCACGTGGGAATCACGTGGGCATCACGTGGGAATCATTTGGGAATCACGTGTCAATCACGTTGGAATCACTTGGAAATCACGTGTCAATCACTTGGGAATCACGTGAGAATCACGTGGGCATCACGTGGGAATCAAGTGTGAATCACGTGACACGCACGTGGGAATCACGTGGGAATCACGTGGTAATCATGTGGAAATCACGTGTTAATCACGTGACAATCACGTGGGAATCACGTGAGAATCACGTGGGATTCACATGGGAATCACGTGTCAATCCCTTGGGACTCATGTGGGAATCACGTGGGAATCATGTGGGAATCACGTATCATTCACGTGGTAATCACTAGGGAATGACGTGTCAATCACGTGGGAATCACGTGGGAATCACGTGGGCATCCCGTGGGAATGACGTGACATTCATTTGGGACTCACGTGGGAATCACGTGAGAATCATGTGGGAATCACGTGTGAATCACGTGGGAATCAAGTGTGAATCACGTGAAAATTACGTGTGAATCACGTGGGAATCACGTGGGAATCACGTGTCTATCGCGTGGGAATCACGTGGGAATCACCTCGGAATCACGTGTCAATCACGTGGAAATCACGTAGGCATAACGAGGGAATCATCTTGGAATCACGTGGCAATCACGTTGGAATCACGTGGAAATCACGTGGGAATCACTTGTCAATCACGTGGGAATCCCGTGGGAATCCCGTGGGAATCACGTGGAAATCACGTGTCAATCTCGTGTGAATCACGTGGGAATCACGTGACAATCATTTGGGAATCACGTGGGAATCACGTTGGAATCTCGTCTCCATCATGTGGGAATCACGTGGGAATCATGTGGGAATAACATGGGAGTCACGTGTCAATCACATGGGTATCATGTAGGAATCACGTGTCAATCACGTGGGAATCACGTGGGAATCACGTGTCAATCACATGGAATTCACATGGGAATCACGTGGGAATCACGTGGGAATCATGCATCATTCACCTGGAAATCACGTGGGAGTCACGTGGGAATCACGTGGGAATCACGTGGGAATCACGTGGTAATCACGTGGGAATCTCGTGGGAATCAGGAGGGAATCACGTGGGAATCACCTGGGAATCACGTGTCAATCACATGGGAATCACCTGGGAATCACCTGGGAATCACGTGTCAATCACGTGGGAATCACGTGGGAATCACATGGGAATCACGTGGAAATGAAGTGTGAATCACGTGAAAATTACGTGAGAATCACGTGGGAATCAGGTGGGAATCACGTGTCAATCGCGTGGGAATCACGTGGGTATCACGCGTCAATCACGTGGGAATCACATGGGAATTCCGTGTCAATCACGTGAGAATCACGTGGGAATCACGTGTGAAGCACGTGGGAATCAGGTGTCAATCACGTTGGAATCATGAGGGAAACACGTGAGAATGATGAGGGAATCACGTGGGAATCACGTGGGAATCATGCGTCAATCACGTGGGAATCACGTGTCGTTTACATGGGAATCACGTGGGAATCACGTGTCAATCACGTGGGAATCACGTGGGATTCACGCGTCAATCACTTGTCAATCACGTGGGAATCACGTGGGAATCACGTGTCAATCACGTGGGATTCCCGTGGGAATCACGTGTCAATCACGTGGGAATCACCAGGGGATCATGTGGAAATCACGTGGGAATCACGTGTCAATCACGTGTCAATCACGTGGGAATCTCGTGGGAATCAGGTGGGAATCACGTGTCAATCACGTGGAATTCACGTGGGAATCACGTGGGAATCACGTGTCAATTACGTGGGAATCACTTGGGAATCTCATGCGAATCACGTGTCTATCACATGGGAATCACGTTGGAATCACGATTCAATCACGTGGGAATCACGTGGAAATCAGGTGTCAATCACGTTGGAATCATGAGGGAATCACGTGTCAATCACGAGGGAATCACGTAGGAATCTCGTGGGAATCAGGTGGGAATCACATATCAATCACGTGGAATTCACGTGGGAATCACGTGGGAATCATGTGGGAATCACGTGTCAATCACGTGGGAATCACGTGGGAATCACGTGACATTCACGTGGGAATCACGTGGGAATCACGTGTCAATCACGTGGGAATCACGTGGAAATCACGTGGTCATCAAGTGTCATTCACGTGGGAATCACGTGGAAATCAAGTGTCAATCACGTGGGAATCACCTGGGAATCACGTGGGAATCACGTGGGAATCATGTGACAATCAAGTGGGTATCTCGTGGGAATCACGTGGGAATCACGTGTCAATCACGTTGGAATCACGTGGGAATCAATTGTCAATCACGTGGGAATCCCGTAGGAATCACGTGGGAATCAAGTGTGAATCACGTGAAAATCACGTGGGAATCCCGTGGGAATCACGTGGGAATCAAGTGTGAATCACGTGATAATCACGTGGGAATCACGTGGGAATCACGTGTCAATCTCATGGGAATCACGTGGGAATCACGTGACAATCATTTGGGAACCACGTGGGAATCACGTGGGAATCTCGAGTCCATCATGTGGGAATCACGTGGGAATCACGTGGGAGTCCCGTGGGAATCACATGTAAATCGCGTGGGAATCACGTGGGAATCACGTGGGAATCACCTGGGAATCACGTGTCAATCACGTGGGAATCACGTGGGAATCACGTGTCAATCATGTGGGAATCACGTGGGAATCACGTGTCAATCACGTGGGAATCACGTGGGAGTCACCTGGGAATCACGTGTCAATATCGTGGGAATCACGTGTGAATCACGTGTGAATGACGTGTCAATCACATGGGAATCACCTGGGAATCACCTGGGAATCACGTGTCAATCACGTGGGAATCACGTGGGAATCACATGGGAATGACGTGGAAATGAAGTGTGAATCACGTGAACATTACGTGGGAATCACGTGGGAATCACGTGGAAATCACGTGTCAATCGCGTGGGAATCACGTGGGTATCACGCGTCAATCACGTGGGAATCACATGGGAATCACGTGTCAATCACGTGAGAATCACGTGGGAATCACGTGTGAAGCACGTGGGAATCACGTGGGAATCACGTGGGAATCATGCGTCAATCACGTGGGAATCACGTGTGATTCACGTGGGAATCACGTGGGAATCACGTGTCAATCACGTGGGAATCACGTGGGAATCACGTGTCAATCACTATTCAATCACGTGGGAATCACGTGCGTATCACATTTCAATCACGTGTCAATCACGTGGGATTCCCGTGTGAATCACGTGTCAATCACGTGGGAATCACGTGGAATTCAGGTGTCTGGAATCACGAGGGAATCACGTGTCAATCACGTGGGAATCACGTGAGAATCACGTGTCAATCACGTGGGAATGACGTGGAAATCAGGTGTCAATCACGTTGGAATCACGAGGGAATCACGTGTCAATCACGTGGGAATCACTTGGGAATCTCGTGGGAATCAGGTGGGTATCACGTGTCAATCACGTGGAATTCACGTGGGAATCACGTGAGAATCACGAGGGAATCACGTGTCAATCACGTGGGAATCACGTGGGAATCACGTGGGAATCACGTGTCAATCACGTGGGAATCACGTGTCTATCACGTGAGAATCACGTGGGAATCACGTGTGAAGCACGTGGGAATCAGGTGTCAATCACGTTGGAATCACGTGGGAATCACGTGAAAATGATGTGGGAATCACGTGGGAATCACGAGGGAATCATGCGTCAATCACGTGGGAATCACGTGTCATTCACTTGGGAATCACGTGGGAATCACGTGTCAATCACGTGGGAATCACGGGGGAATCACGTGTCAATCACTTGTCAATCACGTGGGAATCACGTGGGAATCACGTGTCAATCACGTGGGATTCCCGTGGGAATCACGTGTCAATCACGTGTCAATCCCGTGGGAATCATGTGGGAATCACGTGTCAATCAGGTGGGAATCTCGTGGGAATCAGGTGGGAATCACGTGTTAATCACGTGGAATTCACGTGGGAATCACGTGGGAATCACGTGGGAATCACGTGTCAATGACGTGGGAATCACTTGGGAATCTCATGGGAATCACGTGTCAATCACATGGGAATCACCTGTGAATCACGTGTCAATCACGGGGGAATCACGTGGAAATCAGGTGTCAATCACGTTGGAATCACGAGGGAATCACGTGTCAATCACGTGGGAATCACGTGGGAATCTCGTGGGAATCAGGTGGGAATCACGTGTCAATCACGTGGAATTCACGTGCGAATCACGTGGGAATCAAGTGGGAATCACGTGTCAATCAGGTGGGAATCACGTGGGAATCACGTGTCAATCGCGTGGGAATCACGTGGGAATCACCTGGGAATCACGTGTCAATATCGTGGGAATCACGTGTGAATCACGTGTGAATTACATGTCAATCACATGGGAATCACCTGGGAATCACCTGGGAATCACGTGTCAATCACGTGGGAATCACGTGGGAATCACATGGGAATTACGTGGAAATGCAGTGTGAATCACGTGAAAATTACGTGGGAATCACGTGGGAATCACGTGGAAATCAAGTGTCAATCACGTGGGAATCACCTGGGAATCACGTGGGAATCACGTGGGAATCATGTGACAATCAAGTGGGTATCTCGTGGGAATCACGTGGGAATCACGTGTCAATCACGTTGGAATCACGTGGGAATCAATTGTCAATCACGTGGGAATCCCGTAGGAATCACGTGGGAATCAAGTGTGAATCATGTGAAAATCACGTGGGAATCCCGTGGGAATCACGTGGGAATCAAGTGTGAATCACGTGAAAATCACGTGGGAATCACGTGGGAATCACGTGTCAATCTCATGGGAATCACGTGGGAATCACGTGACAATCATTTGGGAACCACGTGGGAATCACGTGGGAATCTCGAGTCCATCATGTGGGAATCACGTGGGAATCACGTGGGAGTCCCGTGGGAATCACATGTAAATCGCGTGGGAATCACGTGGGAATCACGTGGGAATCACCTGGGAATCACGTGTCAATCACGTGGGAATCACGTGGGAATCACGTGTCAATCATGTGGGAATCACGTGGGAATCACGTGTCAATCACGTGGGAATCACGTGGGAGTCACCTGGGAATCACGTGTCAATATCGTGGGAATCACGTGTGAATCACGTGTGAATGACGTGTCAATCACATGGGAATCACCTGGGAATCACCTGGGAATCACGTGTCAATCACGTGGGAATCACGTGGGAATCACATGGGAATGACGTGGAAATGAAGTGTGAATCACGTGAACATTACGTGGGAATCACGTGGGAATCACGTGGAAATCACGTGTCAATCGCGTGGGAATCACGTGGGTATCACGCGTCAATCACGTGGGAATCACATGGGAATCACGTGTCAATCACGTGAGAATCACGTGGGAATCACGTGTGAAGCACGTGGGAATCACGTGGGAATCACGTGGGAATCATGCGTCAATCACGTGGGAATCACGTGTGATTCACGTGGGAATCACGTGGGAATCACGGGTCAATCACGTGGGAATCACGTGGGAATCACGTGTCAATCACTATTCAATCACGTGGGAATCACGTGCGTATCACATTTCAATCACGTGTCAATCACGTGGGATTCCCGTGTGAATCACGTGTCAATCACGTGGGAATCACGTGGAATTCAGGTGTCTGGAATCACGAGGGAATCACGTGTCAATCACGTGGGAATCACGTGAGAATCACGTGTCAATCACGTGGGAATGACGTGGAAATCAGGTGTCAATCACGTTGGAATCACGAGGGAATCACGTGTCAATCACGTGGGAATCACGTGGGAATCTCGTGGGAATCAGGTGGGTATCACGTGTCAATCACGTGGAATTCACGTGGGAATCACGTGAGAATCACGAGGGAATCACGTGTCAATCACGTGGGAATCACGTGGGAATCACGTGGGAATCACGTGTCAATCACGTGGGAATCACGTGTCTATCACGTGAGAATCACGTGGGAATCACGTGTGAAGCACGTGGGAATCAGGTGTCAATCACTTTGGAATCACGTGGGAATCACGTGAAAATGATGTGGGAATCACGTGGGAATCACGAGGGAATCATGCGTCAATCACGTGGGAATCACGTGTCATTCACTTGGGAATCACGTGGGAATCACGTTTCAATCACGTGGGAATCACGGGGGAATCACGTGTCAATCACTTGTCAATCACGTGGGAATCACGTGGGAATCACGTGTCAATCACGTGGGATTCCCGTGGGAATCACGTGTCAATCACGTGTCAATCCCGTGGGAATCATGTGGGAATCACGTGTCAATCAGGTGGGAATCTCGTGGGAATCAGGTGGGAATCACGTGTTAATCACGTGGAATTCACGTGGGAATCACGTGTCAATGACGTGGGAATCACTTGGGAATCTCATGGGAATCACGTGTCAATCACATGGGAATCACCTGGGAATCACGTGTCAATCACGGGGGAATCACGTGGAAATCAGGTGTCAATCACGTTGGAATCACGAGGGAATCACGTGTCAATCACGTGGGAATCACGTGGGAATCTCGTGGGAATCAGGTGGGAATCACGTGTCAATCACGTGGAATTCACGTGCGAATCACGTGGGAATCAAGTGGGAATCACGTGTCAATCAGGTGGGAATCACGTGGGAATCACGTGTCAATCGCGTGGGAATCACGTGGGAATCACCTGGGAATCACATGTCAATATCGTGGGAATCACGTGTGAATCACGTGTGAATTACATGTCAATCACATGGGAATCACCTGGGAATCACCTGGGAATCACGTGTCAATCACGTGGGAATCACGTGGGAATCACATGGGAATTACGTGGAAATGCAGTGTGAATCACGTGAAAATTACGTGGAAATCACGTGGGAATCACGTGGGAATCACGTGACAATCGCGTGGGAATCACGTGGGAATCACGTTTCAATCACGTGAGAATCACGTGGGAATCACGTATGAAGCACGTGGGAATCAGGTGTCAATCACGTTGGAATCACGTAAGAATCACGTGAGAATGACGTGGGAATCACGTGGGAATCACGTGGGAATCATGCGTCAATCACGTGGGAATAACGTGTCATTCACGTGGGAATCACGTGGGAATCACATGTCAATCACGTGGAATTCACATGGGAATCACGTGTCAGTCACTTGTCAATCACGTGGGAATCACGTGTCAATCACGTGTCAATCACGTGGCATTCCCGAGGGAATAACGTGTCAATCACGTGGGAATCACGAGGGGATCACGTGGGAATCTCGGGGGAATCAGGTGGGAATCACGTGTCAATCACGTGGAATTCACGTGGGAATCACGTGGGAATCACGTGGGAATCACATGTCAATCACGTGGGAATCACGTGGGAATCCCGTGGGAATCACGTGTCAATCATGTGGGAATCATGTGGGAATCACGTGGGAATCACCTGGGAATCACGTGTCAATATCGTGGGTATCACGTGTGAATCACGTGTGAATTACATGTCAATCACATGGGAATCACCTGGAATCACCTGGGAATCACGTGTCAATCACGTGGTAATCACGTGGGAATCACATGGGAATCACGTGGAAATGAAGTGTGAATCACGTGAAAATTACGTGGGAATCACGTGGGAATCACTTGTCAATCGCGTGGGAATCACGTGGGTATCACGTGTCAATCACGTGGGAATCACGTGGGAATCACGTGGGAATCACGTGGGAATCACGTGACATTCACGTGGGAATCACGTGGGAATCACGTGTCAATCACGTGGGAATAACTTGGAAATCAAGTGTCAATCACGTGGGAATCACCTGGGAATCACGTGGGAATCACGTGGGAATCATGTGTCAATCAAGTGGGTATCACGTGGGAATCACATGGGAATCACGTGTCAATCACGTGGGAAACACGTGGAATCACTTGTCAATCACATGGGAATCACGAGGGTGTCATGTGGGAATCACGTGGGAATCACGTGTCAGTCACATGGGAATCACATAGGAATCACGTGTCAATCACGTGGGAATAACGTGGGAATCACGGGTCATTCACGTGGGAATCACGAGGGAATCACGTGTCAATCACGTGGGAACCACGTGTCAATCACGTGGGAATCACGTGAGAATCACGTGGGAATCACGTGTGAATTACGTGTCAATCACATGGGAATCACCTGGGAATCACGTGTCAATCACGTGGGAATCACGTGGGAATCACATGGGAATCACATGTCAATCACGTGGGAATCACGTGGGAATCCCGTGGGAATCACGTGTCAATCACGAGGGAATCACATGGGAATCACGTGGGAATCACGTGGGAATCACGAGACATTCACGTGGGAATCACGTGGGAATCACGTTTCATTCACGTGGGAATAACGTGGAAATCAAGTGTCAATCACGTGGGAATCACCTGGGAATCACGTGGGAATCACGTGGGAATCACGTGGGAATCATGTGTCAATCAAGTGGGTATCACGTGGGAATCACATGGGAATCACGTGTCAATCACGTGGGAAAAACGTGGAATCACTTGTCAATCACATGGGAATCACGAGGGTGTCATGTGGGAATCACGTGGGAATCACGTGTCAGTCACATGGGAATCACGTAGGAATCACGTGTCAATCACGTGGGAATCACGTGGGAATCACGGGTCATTCACGTGGGAATCACGAGGGAATCACGTGTCAATCACGTGGGAACCACGTTGCAATCACGTGGGAATCACGTGAGAATCACGTGGGAATCACGTGTGAATTACGTGTCAATCACATGGGAATTACCTGGGAATCACGTGTCAATCACGTGGGAATCACGTGGGAATCACATGGGAATCACGTGGAAATGAAGTGTGAATCACGTGAAAATTACGTGGGAATCACGTGGGAATCATGTGGAAATCACGTGGGAATCACGTGGGTAGCACGTGGGAATCACGTGGAAATCACATGTCAATCACGTGGGAAACACGTGGGAATCATGTGGAAATCACTTGTGAATCACGAGTCAATCACGTGGGATTCACGATGGAATAACGTGGGAATCACGAGGGAATCACGTTTGAATCACGTGTCAATCACGTGGGAATCACGGGGGAATCACTTGTGAATCACATGTCAATCTCGTTGATAATCAAGTGGGAATCACGTGGGAATAACGTGGCAACCAGGTGCGAATCTCATGGGAATCAAGCATCAATCACGTGGGAATCACGTGGGAGTCACGTGGGAATCTCCTGAGAAACACGTGGTAATCACGTGGGAATCACGTGGGAATCACGTGTCAATCACGTGGGAATCAGGTGGTAATCATGCGTCAATCACGTGTCATTCACGTGGGAATCACGTGGGAATCACATGGGAATCATGCGTCAATCACGTGGGAATGACGTGGAAGTCACGTGGGAATCACGTGGGAATCACGTGGGAATCACATGGGAATCATGCGTCAATCACGTGGAAATGACGTGGAAGTCACGTGGGAGTCACGTGGGAATCACGTGGTAATCACGTGGAAATCACCTGGGAATCACGTGTCAATCACGTGGGAGTCACATGGGAATCACGTGTCAATCACGAGGGAATCACGTGGGAATCACGTGGGAATCACGGGTCAATCACATGGGAATCACGTGGGAATCACGTGTCAATCACGTGGGAATCATGTGGGAATCACGTGGGAAACACGTGGGAATCACGTGTCAATCACGTGGGAATCACGTGGGAATAACGTGTCAATCACGTGGGAACCACGTGTCAATTACGTGGGAATCACGAGGGAATCACGTGTCATTCACGTGGGAATCACGTGGGAATCACGTGGGCATCACGTGGGAATCATTTGGGAATCACGTATTAATCACGTTGGAATCACTTGGGAATCACGTGTAAATCACTTGGGAATCACGTGAGAATCACGTGGGCATCACGTGTGAATCAAGTGTGAATCACGTGACACGCACGTGGGAATCACGTGGGAATCACGTGGTAATCATGTGGGAATCACGTGTTAATCACGTGACAATCACGTGGGAATCACGTGAGAATCACGTGGGAATCACATGGGAATCACGTGTCAATCGCGTGGGACTCATGTGGGAATCACGTGGGAATCATGTCGGAATCACTTATCATTCACGTGGGAATCACTAGGGAATGACGTGTCAATCACGTGGAAATCACGTGGGAATCACGTGGGCATCCCGTGGGAATGACGTGACATTCATTTGGGACTCACGTGAGAATCACGTGAGAATCACGTAGGAATCACGTGTGAATCACGTGGGAATCATGTGTGAATCAAGTGAAAATTACGTGTGAATCACGTGTAAATCACGTGGGAATCACGTGTCAATCACTTGGGAATCACGTGTCAATCACGTGGGAATCACATGGTAATCACGTGTCAATCACAAGGTAATCACGTGGGAATCACGTGGGAAACACCTGGGAATCAGGTGTCAATCACGTGGGAATCACTTGGGAATCACGTAGGAATCACGTGTCATTCATATGGGAATCACGTGGGAATCACATCTAAATCATGTGCCAATGACGTGGGAATCACGTGGGAATTACGTGTCAATCACGTGGGAATCACGTGGGAATCACTTGTCAATCATGTGGGAATCACGTAGGAATCAAGTGAGAATCACATGGGAATCACGTGTCAATCACGTGGGAATCACATGGGAATCACGTGTCAATCATGTGTCAATCACGTGGGAATCACGTGAGAATCACGTGTCAATCACGTGTCAATCATGTGGGAATCACGTGGGAATCACGTGAAAATCACGTTTGAATCAGGTGTCAATCACGTGGGAATCACGTGGGAATCACGTGGGAATCACGTGGGAATCAGGTGTTAATCACTTGAGAATCACGTGTCAATCACGTGTCAATCACGTGTCAGTCACGTGTCAATCACGTGTCAATCACGTGGGAATCACGTGCGAATCATGTGAGAATCACGTGTCAATCACGTATCAATCACGTGGGAATCACGTGGGAATCACGTGAGAATCACGTGTCAATCACGTGCCAATCACGTGGGAATCATGTGTGATTCACGTGCGAATCACATGGGAATCAGGTGTCAATCACGTGGGAATCACGTGGGAATCACATGGGAATCAGGTGTCAATCACGTGCGAATCACATGTGAATCACGTGGGAATCACATGGGAATCACGTGTCAATGACGTGGGAATCACGTGGGAATCACATGGGAATCACGTGTCAATCACGTGGGAATCACGTGGGAGTCACGTGAGAATCACTTGGGAATCACGTGAGAATCACGTGGGAATCACGTGTCAATCGCGTGCGAATCACAAGGGAATCATGTGTCAATCACGTGGAAATCACGTGGGACTCACATGGGAATCACGTGTCAATCACGTGGAAATCACGTGGGAATCACATGGGAATCACGTTTCAATCACGTGTCACTCACGTGGGAATCACGTTTGAGTCACGTGGGAATCATGTGTCAATCGCGTGCGAATCACATGGGAATCACGTATCAATCACGTGGGAATCACGTGGGAATCACGTGGGAATCACGTAGGAATCACGTGACATTCACGTGGGAATCACATTGGAATCAAGTGGGAATCATGCGTCAATCACATGGGAATCACGTTGGAATCAAGTGGGAATCATGCGTCAATCACATGGGAATTCTTGGGAGTCACGTGGGAATCACTTGGTAATTACGTAGCAGTCACGTGGGAATCACGAAGGAATCACGTGTCAATCACGTGGGAATCAGGTGTCAATCACGTGCGAATCACATGTGAATCACGTGGGAATCACATGGGAATCACGTGTCAATGACGTGGGAATCACGTGGGAATCACATGGGAATCAGGTGTCAATCACGTGGGAATCACGTGGGAATCACATGGGAATCAGGTGTCAATCACGTGCGAATCACATGTGAATCACGTGGGAATCACATGGGAATCACGTGTCAATGACGTGGGAATCACGTGGGAATCACATGGGAATCACGTGTCAATCACGTGGGAATCACGTGGGAATCACGTGAGAATCACTTGGGAATCACGTGAGAATCACGTGGGAATCACGTGTCAATCGCGTGCGAATCACAAGGGAATCACGTGTCAATCACGTGGAAATCACGTGGGACTCACATGGGAATCACGTGTCAATCACGTGGAAATCACGTGGGAATCACATGGGAATCACGTTTCAATCACGTGTCACTCACGTGGGAATCACGTTTGAGTCACGTGGGAATCATGTGTCAATCGCGTGCGAATCACATGGGAATCACGTATCAATCACGTGGGAATCACGTGGGAATCAAGTGGGAATCACGTAGGAATCACGTGACATTCACGTGGGAATCACATTGGAATCAAGTGGGAATCATGCGTCAATCACATGGGAATCACGTTGGAATCAAGTGGGAATCATGCGTCAATCACATCGGAATACGTGGGAGTCACGTGGGAATCACTTGGTAATTACGTAGCAGTCACGTGGGAAGCACGTAGGAATCACGTGTCAATCACGTGGGAATCACGTGGGAATCACGTGGTAATCACGTGACATTCATATGGGAATCACGTGGGAATCACATCTCAATCATGTGTCAATGACGTGGGAATCACGTGGGAATTACGTGTCAATCACGTGGGAATCACGTGGGAATCACGTGACATTCACGTGGGAATCACGTGGGAATCACGTGTCAATCACGTGGGAATCACGTGGAAATCACGTGGTCATCACGTGTCATTCACGTGGGAATCACGTGGAAATCAAGTGTCAATCAAGTGGGTATCTCGTGGGAATCACGTGGGAATCACGTGTCAATCACGTTGGAATCACGTGGGAATCACTTGTCAATCATGTGGGAATCCCGTAGGAATCACGTGGGAATCAAGTGTGAATCACGTGAAAATCATCACCTGGGAATCACGTGGGAATCACGTGGGAATCATGTGTCAATCAAGTGGGTATCTCGTGGGAATCACGTGGGAATCACGTGTCAATCACGTTGGAATCACGTGGGAATCACTTGTCAATCACGTGGGAATCCCGTAGGAATCACGTGGGAATAAAGTGTGAATCACGTGAAAATCACGTGGGAATCCCGTGGAAATCACGTGGGAATCAAGTGTGAATCACGTGAAAATCACGTGGGAATCACGTGGGAATCACGTGTCAATCTCATGGGAATCACGTGGGAATCACGTGACAATCATTTGGGAACCACGTGGGAATCACGTGGGAATCTCGAGTCCATCATGTGGGAATCACGTGGGAATCACGTGGGAATCCCGTGGGAATCACATGTAAATCGCGTGGGAATCACGTGGGAGTCACGTGGGAATCACCTGGGAATCACGTGTCAATCACGTGGGAATCACGTGGGAATCACGTGTCAATCATGTGGGAATCACGTGGGAATCACGTGTCAATCGCGTGGGAATCACGTGGGAGTCACCTGGGAATCACGTGTCAATATCATGGGAATCACGTGTGAATCACGTGTGAATGACGTGTCAATCACATGGGTATCACCTGGGAATCA